>NW_020537224.1:0-14428 GCF_003426905.1 Ctenocephalides felis | reverse complement strand
TGGTGTATAATTAAATAAATAATAAATCACATGCTCAAATAAATAAGTAAAATGTTTCAGAAGCAATATATCAATTGTTAATAATTTTAATAACAAACTGTAAAAACAGGTAAAATAATAGGGGGAGTGGGGCCCTAGAAAAAAAATGGCATGCGGGCGCTGAAAACCTCAAGAATAGCGTCCCTGGTAATAATGTATATTAAATTATTACTAAGAAAATTGTAATTTAGATATTATAGTTACTAAAACCAGTTAAAATATAATACGAGATTATAAAAATCATTATTGAAACAATTATTTTGGGTGAAAAAATGCAAAGTAATATTGTACTTTTACCGCCAATACTATATTTTTTTCTGAATTTGTTAACCGTTTAGAAGACTTCAATTTTTAATAGTGTGGGAATTGAGACTCATCATCTTACAAAGCAGTTTGCATGTATATGCATTTTGGTGGGAAGAGAAAATTAAAAAACAATAATTATTATTTTTTTAGATAAGCGGTAAATATTAGTATAGAATATTGAAAAATTGTAGACGTGGGTACAGGACAATGTCTGTTCGGGTCATCTAGTATATATATAGTTCAATCTAATGCTCCGGATATCTATCGATATTGAAAATTAGTATAATGTCAATTTCATTTGCATACCCAAATAAATAATATAAAGTCTGAAAGAAGTAATATTTATAGATCTACATATATTTGAAATTATAGCGAACACTTGCCTTCGACTAGAACACTTACTGTAATTTTATTCTCGATTTTTAAGGTAGTTACCCTGCAATATATTTTATATTTCTAATTCTTTACTGTTTATTTGCAGGTTATGTTAAGACATCTCTGGTTTGGTCAAACAATCAAGCAGGCCGTCGACGCTCCCAGATCCACCACCAGCTGTACCCGATGCTTATAAGTTACGAATATGGAATACTTGATGTAAATATTATTAGAATCCTTTTATTTTTATCATTTAATAACATTGTTAACGACTGGTAAATTATAACAAACTTAAAACAATCCTCTTAAATGTGGAGGGAAATCTTGAGCAGAAGCTTACGGTAAGGTTCACACGCGATTGAAGTAAAACTTTTTTGCTATTGTACGAAATGGCATTTACGTAAAAATTAACACATCATATAACGATTTTAAATAATGTTTATTAGTAATACGTATTAGTAGATAGTCAACCATTTATATTATAGTGAAAATTATAAACTAGTTGGTATTGGTATTTAGCCTTGAGGCAAGTTACATGAACTCCTCGATATATGTAAATAATTGACTTAATCAATATAAAAAAATTAATATATGAGTGATTAAAAGTATTCCGAGGGCATTCAGTACATAATTTTTTTTTTTTTTTTTTTTTTTTTTTTTATACTTTATTTAATAGCAATCAGAATTTACAAAATTCTATGAGCTATTATGCTTATGTTTAAACACACTCACACAGTAAACATACTCACACACAGTAATACACACACACATAATAAATTGGCTGAATTTTAAAAGTTTCAATAGCTGCCACTCCATCGAGTGGTCAGCTAATCTGGCTGAGGTAAATAATGGCTAAGTCTGGTCTTTATTGCTCAATCTTCAAATCAATTGGGACTTTTCTTTTGAGCCTCCTAGATCGGGGTTCTTGAAGAAGATGTTTAACTATGTCATTGGGATGGGATTCCAACTTCTCAAAATGGCGATGACTGGTACTGGTAATAACATCTTTCACAAATGGTATGTTCAAGTCATCATGAATGGTTATTACTGACATACCATGGAGCGTTCACGATCTGCCTCAGAATTTTTGATTGTGCTCGTTGGATTGAATCAATGTGGGATTTTCTTGCACATCCCCATAATTCCACACCATAGGTCCATATCGGCTTTATTATTGTTTTATATATTAGTAGTTTGTTTTCAATAGGCAATTTTGATTTGTTACCTATGAGCCAATAGAGTTCCTTAGCTCTATTTTTCACTAGAGCTATTTTTGATACTATATGTTGCTTCCAGGTTAGTTTGCTATCTAATATCATCCCGAGATATTTTGTTGAGTGTTTAACTGGAATTGTCTTATCATGAAATTGAACTGCTGGGCAAGAAGATTTGTTGAGTGTGAATATTACATGAGTTGATTTATTATCATTAATTTTTATACGCCATTTGCTAGTCCATTTTTCAATGACTCTTAGATGACTCTGGAGCCTTCTCGATGCAACAACTGGATCAGGATCGGAAGATAGAATAGCAATATCATCGGCAAATGTTGCAGTTGTTAAATTTTCATCTGTAGGAAAATCGCTAGTATAGAGCAGGTATAGATATGGACCCAGTACACTTCCTTGAGGGACTCCTGCTTCAACCAAGCAGGCTGATGAAGTTTCCATATTCACTTTAACTTTAAACCGTCTATTTTGAAGATACGATTCCAGCAATTTATGATACTCAATTGGGAGAGATGATTTTATCTTATACACTAATCCTTTGTGCCATACTTTATCAAAAGCTTGATTTACATCAAGGAAAACTGATGAGCAGAATTGTTTTGTTTCTAGGGTGTTGTGGATGATGTTCACAATTCTATGGCATTGTTGAATCGTCGAGTGTTGTCTTCGAAAACCAAACTGATGGTCTGGAATTACATTAGTATTGTTTTGTATATGTTTAAGCAAAAGTTTTTCAAATACTTTTGATGCCACTGGTGGTAGGAGACTAATAGGTCGGTAGGATGACAAATTATATGGGTCTTTACCGTTTTTGTGAATCATTTTAACCATTGAAGTTTTATAATGTACTGGCCAATAATTTAGCCTAATTATAGCGTTGAATAGGTATGTTAGTAGGATAAATCCCTTTTTGGGCATTTCCTTCAACAGTTTCCGGTGTAATTGAGTCAAAACCAGCGGATTTATTAGTTTTTAGTTTAGCTATTTCTTTGAATACCATATTCAATGAAAAGAATTTAAGACAGTTGCTGCCCTTATTCACTGGTGCAAACGGGTTTAAATCCAGATCATTTGAAGAGATACGAACAGGATTTGGTTTAAAAACTGAGGATAGATGTTGGGCGAATAATTCAGCTTTTTCTCCATCGCTCCTTGCCCATGATAGATCATCACCTACTGCTCCTGTTATATCGTTACGGCGTAAAGGCGGATTCCTGAGAGCCGGTTTTAGCCTGTTCCTAATCGGTTTCCAGATAGAGTTATCATATCGATTTAAGCTTTGTACATAATTATTAAAATTTTCCTCATTTAGTTCTTTAAGCCGAGATTTAAGCTTATTAGTCAAGTTGTTAAGAATGTTTTTGTCAGACGGTAAATGTGTATGTTGCCATTTGCGCCTAGCTTTACGTTTTTCACTTAAAAGTTTTTTTATTTCAAGTGGAATAGAATGTTTTTGATTTTGTTGATCTATAGGTGTAGCAGCCTTAACAGCTTCCAGCAGAGTTTTGTTGAATGTTGCAATACCATCTTCTATTTCCCGACATGTTTTGAGTTTCATTTTTAAATTAGTATTTTTCTCAGTAATTTGGCGATATAGTTCCCAATTAGTTTTAGCAGAATGAGGTTTTGGAATTCTTTGCAGGTTCACAGCCGTAGAGAAATAGTTGCTATCACGGGGGAATGGTCTGATGAGAGGTCGTAACTAGGTTGTATTTCAACACATTTGAAACTTAGACCATTAGCGACAAAAAAGTCTAACAGATCGGGTTTCTTCTTAGGATCGGCTGGCCAGTAGGTGGGTGTGTGCCCGTTGAAAAGGTGGAGAAACCATGTCGAAGGATCATCTCATACAGTTGTTTACCTTTTGGATTTGATATCCTTGAGCCCCAGAGAGAATGCTTACTGTTAAAGTCACCGCCAGCTATGAACTTTGAACCAAGCATTGAGAAATATTCGTAAAATTGGGAACTGTTAATAATATGTCGAGGTGGACAGTATACGGCTGAAATTACTAATTCGTAATTCATCAGTTTTGTTTTGACAGAAGTTGCTTGAATTTGTTCTTTACAAAAATTTTGCAGCTCATAGTGAACAATATCAGATTTTATTAGAATTGCCGTGCCCCCGTGGGCTGTTCCATCCGGATGAGGTGTGTGGTACAATTTATAGTTCGGGACGTACATATTTGAGTAATGCGTAAAATGTGTTTCACTAACAAGGAGTATATCTATTTTATTCTCGAAAAGAAAAAACTGAATCTCATGTTTATGCTTCAAGAGCCCATTTGCATTCCATAACGCAATCCTTATAAACCTCGCCATGGTGTTTACTTTGTTTTATTTATGAAAGCTGATAACATGTTTATGATCATGTTGTTTTGATTCATCAATTGTTGGAACATATTTTTGAATTCATTTAAGAAAATTGTTAAATTTCCAGCAGAGTTTTCACTGGTTTCATTAGCCTGTTGATGAAATTGTTGTGATCTCATAACTTGTGCATATGTCATATGATGAGAATTTGCATGCCTTACTTGGTCCATGTTCTTAGAAGTTGTTGGCCCATATTGATTTTCAATGCGGTTACCGTATGGTCTGTTCGTGTGTTCTTCTCTTCTTGCAATAATTTTCTGATATACTGGACACCCTTTAAAGTTAGCAGTATGTTCATTCAAACAGTTAGCACAAGTAGCTGGAGTTTCTTTAGTCTTAGTACATGACTTAGAGGGGTGCTCATCTCCACATTTAACGCACATGTGTGGCTTATTACAAAATGATTTGCTGTGACCATAGTCTTGGCATCTTTTACACTGGATGATTTGTGAAGATCGTATCGGTGGTTCAAAGTGTACTATTTTATTTAAAATTTTATTCACTGTAAAAATTTCATGGTTATTCTTATTTGGTTCTAAGTCTACATAAAACATATTAAGCGGTTCTCTTGATCTATAGTGTATGACGTTAACTATATTACGCACTTTATGTCCATTTTTTTCAATCTCTTGCTTTATTTCTTCAACATTAGTGGTTGAGTGAATATATTTCAGAACAACTCTGTACGCTCTTTCACTTTTTACCTGATAAGTATGATAAGCAACATTGCGTTGTTTCAGAAGTTTAACAAAGTTTCTATAGTCTGCTATTGTTGAAACGTTAAATTTGATAACATTGTCAGCCAAGGTTTTTGTTGTGTAACTGTTATCGGGCAAAACCGGTTTTAGAACGTTAATCATATCGGGAAAATTTGTTACTCCGTGAATGTACACCGGCGGTGGTAATTCCTTTTTGGCTGAGAAATTGCTTCAGTATTTGCTGATGATGACGATGGTTGATCATTAATAATTGATTTTTCATTATTGGCAAGAACATTGAATCTGTTAGTCAACTTTATAGTTTCAGTCGGCCTATTAATCCGTCTTCTTTTTGCACTCGTCACAGTTTGCCAAGAATTTGTCAAACTATTTTGCGCAGTATCAGTTTCCATGGCGGCTGAGGAATTTAACATTTTTTGAGAGGTTTGAATTAATTTTAAACGCAATTGTTCAGTAACAAAATCTGAGCAAGTTTGTGAATCATCATTTAGGACATTGTTTACTTCTGATAATGGTATGTTTAAAGAGGTGCTCATTGAGTTCCCCGAGGGGAGACTCATGAGTTAAGCAATGATTTCACTAATCACTAATAAACACTATTTATTAACACAAAAACTATCACAATAATTATTTAATTTAAGTACTATATATTACTACTGAACACTGTTTATACTGCAATAGCACAGGTATAAATCGCAGGTAGATATTTTATCTGTATTTAGATCCGACTGGGTCGGCTGCTCGTGGCGAACTCATACACATAAATTGTAATATTTTCTAAGAGCAAATTTCAAAAATCAACAATTTTTATAATTGAACCGGTTTTCGTAGGACTTTAATGGTTTAGTTTATGTTCATTACGACCAAGTACTCTATCGTTATGCCAAGTAAATAGTCTAATTTTAATTTTAACAAACATCAAAAAACTACTCAAATTCTCAAATTTTGATGAATTTTTAAAATTAAATTACTTGTCGTAAGGGAGTAATATTTTATATATCGCTAAAGAAAGTTTCATAACAATCGGCTTAATTTTTTTTTTGCAACAGTTAATTACAAGAAAACGGCTCGGTAGATTTTCACCTAAAACTAATGAGTATCATTCCGAACTAATATCTTTCAAACAGTTTGAGGTTACGAAAAGTTTAACACTTTTTTTCAAATTACAAAGAAATGGCTAGGCAGATCGTCTCACAAAGCTGACAAACGATAGTCCTCATTGAGATACATCAAATGGGTTTTAAATTTTTAAAATAGGTCCAGCAGTTTTTGAGATTTACGGCAAAAAAATCTGTGCGTGCATACGCACACACACACACACATACTTTTTCCAAATTGGGTTTCATTCGATTCAGAATGGCTTGAAACGTCGAGAAAACATAAAATTAGCAAATCTGATTTTTTTATGAAAACATAAACTTCTCCTTCGGGAAGTTAATTATATATTTATAATACCATTAAAAATATTTAAAATGTTTGAAAATAACAATGTAGTTAAATTCACACTTCAGACATGATCGGTTTTTCATTGTAATTAACATTTAGGACTTACATGAACTCCTCATTTAAGTTTTTTTTTTTTTTATTAATAAATTCCATAATATTCGTTCACACAGTGGACAGCTGTAATATAATCTTGAATAATTTTATTAATACCAGCAATGAAAAAATTGCATAGACGTCCATTATAAAGTATATCTGCAAATAAATGATACACAGCTACACAACTATTGTTGTGCTTGATCTCTTTTTTAGAGTAATATATCTGAATATCAATTTATTTTTCATTATTTATAAAAATATGCAACTTTGTGATACTTAATAGCCATCATAAACGAAAACATGTAGACTTCATATGAATTTCCAAAAGTGTCTGGGATATTATTCTGAGAAAGATATATCTTCGGCATGTTAGAATAAAGCTGTACTGCTTTAATATTTTTTAATATCTATAAAATTGCAGATAATTAATATAAACAACGCCTCCGAATGCTCATGCTTTCGGTGACGTGCGCATGTATAAAGTCACGCATACAAAGAAGAAATTTTATGGATTTACACTCTAGTCGCGCCTGAAGAAGTTTTACTTCAAAATTTGACTATTTTTATATGCTGCAAAATCAACAAAAATTGCTTATAAAAATTAGAAATAATTGGCATTTTGCCTCTAGATAATATAATAATATTTTACAGTGTGTATCGCAAGGGTATATTTTATTATGTCTAAATGTATATTATTGCAAACACACTTTAATTTTATTTAATATATTACTTGCCGTACCCCTAAAATAACACATCGAATGAAATTTTGAGGTTAACTAGGAAAACCACTTTTTATTCCATATAGTTTTGTGGACGATATACCGATTATATGTAGCGAATTTCGATTTTTTTAAAACCATTTTTGTAGTGCGATTTGTACCTCGCCACAAAATTCGGCGATCATCATCATCTCTTCATTCGGCAAAAATTTCTTTACATCCTTCTGAGTTCTGAGAATAGGATAGGGTATGGTCACTGAGGAACAGATCTAGAGAATATAGTGAGTGCGGAAGCACTTTGTACTCTAACTCATGTTTTTTACTGTTTTCGCGGATCTGTGACTTGGTGCGTTGTCATGCAGTTTTGAATGGATCTGTTTTACCAATTTTGTTCTTCAATGCTCTAATAATGTTACACAATAGTCACTTCTGATGGTCTGGCCTTTCTCAAGTTGTTAAATTCATAATTGATAAAGATCATTCTTTGCGAATCTCAAAAAAACTGACGCCACAACCAGGGGCGTAGCGTGCCTGGGCGGGGCCCCGTATCACAATTTGTTTAGGGGTTCCCTTCAAGAAGAATTTTTTTTTACAAAATATAGAAATACATAAAATCAAAAGAATATTTATTTATCATTCTTATTATTTATCTATCTAATGTTCTCTCATTTTCTGAATTTTTCACAAGTGATTTCAGATATATATTCACTTTCTTTGATTTTTTTTGAAAAAATAAATTATTTAATGATCTTTAAATTTTATAAAGATTCTGTCACTAGGAACATATAGGTTTCATATACATTTCTGCCCTAAAATTTTTACTTAATTTTTAATTAGTTTCAATTTTAAAAAATTCTTTTAGCAGTTGCGATTGTAACTGGAAGGGCCAAGAGAAAAATGCATGCTGTTATTTTGTTGGGAAAACTGGATGCAAGCTTAATGCATTCATCACATTTCTTAGATTTTTGAATTCAAACCTATTTCTTATGAGATATATTTATAGTCTTTCTTTACTGTAATTCATTCGACAGATTTTCGGAAACGTTTATTAATTCTTCATTTCAAAAAGACAAATATTACTATTTGCGTCGCAAAGTTTTTGAAATTTTTATTTGGTTTGTGAAATCAATATATTCAAACAGCAATAGTATAGACTAAAATAAGATTTTGGGTCCAAAATTCTCTCATCTTGTGATAACTCATCATAATAACTTGTGATAACTCATCATAATAACGCTTCATTATCTTTTGTCTTTTGTTCTTTGAAATGGTTATTGCAATCCATCTATTCTGCAAAAAATTTCGACTTCTTTAGCAAACTAATTCACTAAATTGTCATGGTTTAATTTGCACAGTCTATTCAGAAGATTACTTAATAAAATGCTAGTTTTTTATAAGTCGTTACTGTCATATTGTGAAATTCTAGAAATGAAACTACTAATTTGAAACAGTGAAGAAAGAAATCTGAAAATGATTTAGTTGATCGATCGAATGATTAGCAAAACCTAACTATTAAACTTACGCATCATGCTGACAATTCAAATAATAACAAAAACAAATATAAAAATGTTATAAATATAACTATAAAAATTCCAATTTTCGATGAAGAACGTATAAACTGGATTAGTTTTATAGATTTGTTGGCAACAATATCAACTTTTCGGATGTGCAAACACTTTACTAATTCAATTGATTGCTAGAGCTTGCAAAAATATTGCAGCAGAAATAAATTTTCTTGAAGCTTACATTTTGAATTTTAATACCTCTCGATAACAAAAAAAAAATGCAAACTACGTTAAAATTATTCAACTTTTTTTAAAAAAATGTTGTTTTGTTTTCTACTGTCCCCCTTGGCTCGGGGGCCCCATATTTTTGATACGGCTGATACGGCGGTAGTTACGCCCCTGGCCACTTGTAAGGTACAAGCTGATCGTTTGCAATTTTTCTCCTCATCATGTCTAGTCCATTCGGATGACGGTCTTTTCTACTACGGAGTATACTGGTGAAGCCATGTTACGTCTACGGCTAAAACTGAGCTTTATTTCAATTAAATACTCTTACTTGAGTTATATTTTTATAACGTAGGTTTTATTTAAAAATAATATTTATTTCACTTTAATACAATTACTTCATTATATTTTAATACTTTATTATATTCAAATTATACAATTAATAATATTGTATTTTATTATATGATATAATATATGTGATTACTGTTTGAATGTTAATTAAAGAATCCCAAATGAAAATCAGAGCGCGTCCTATATATAGGGTTACATATTTAGTCTAGTACACTTTGATTATAAAACATATTGATTGAATGGTAAATATATATCTTATTGTTGTATATAATTGGAAGTTATGATTATAAAATATGCTTATGCTATATGATTGAATAAGTAAATGTATATATTATTAATATATATAACTCTTGTTATGCTTTTACTCAAATATGAGTCGTGCGGCACCCGTTTAACACAGAGCTTTTTTATATTGAAATGTTCGTAAACGATAACTCTAACACGTTCTCTTGATAGCTATAGGGTGTCAGCTATCGCAGGGAGCTTTATTCTTATTTTATTGTTCGGTGAATTGTTAGAAGTTTTTCGGTGATATCACCACAGTTGGCCTTCCAGTGCGTTTAACATTGTCAGCGTCGTTATGACGACGATTAACATCAGCAAACCACTTTAATACCGTTTGCCTCGATTTGCGTCCAGATATCACTTATCAAGCGATACTTTTGCTGTATGGTATTTTTACCCATCAAAAATCAATGTTAATACAACACACGAAATTGCTTTCATTTCATGCTTTTAAAAAACTCAAAAATACGAAGCTCATAGCTTGAACCTTGAACATCTCTAACTTGTAAACTAAACGTCGCATTATCATGCAAATTTGACATGTGTCGTTTCGGACATACCAATTCTAAAAATCGTATAGAGTTTTGTTAGTAGAGCCACCTGTATGTCAGCGTCGTGACTTTCTAGACAAAGTAATATGTTACTATTTTTGTTAAGAATACGGACTCTATATATATTCAAAATTTCAAAAAATTGTCAAAAACAGAAACTATTAATCACAAAGAAGCGCACCGGTCGACTTTACCATAAACTAATTAACATTATTGTCAACTATTATCTATAACCTTTCCAAAAAATTGATATTTTCAATAACCATTTTTGAGAAAACATCGACAAAAAGTCAAAAATCGGTTCACATACACACACAAATACTTTTTTTAATTTGGTCTCAAACGATTCAAACTGACTTGAAATTGCGAGAAAACATAAAGTTACTAATTCGGTAAATTTAAGAAATTAAATTGAAGCATTAACAAGTTGGTATTGGTATTTTGCCTTGAGTCAAGTTAAATGAACTTTCCTATATGTTTGAATAATCGACTTAATCAATAAAAAATAAATTAATTTATGAGTGATTTAAAGTATTCCGAGTGGATTTATTACACATATTTGAAAACGAACGAACACTCTATCGTTATACCAAGTAAACCGTCTAAGTTAAATCTTAACAAACATCAAAAAACTACTCATTTCTCAAACTTTGATGAATTTTTGAAATTAAACTACTTGTCGTAAGGCCGTAGTATTTCAGGTATCTATGGTATCTACCGCCAAAAAAAAACAAAAATCGTTGGAAAAAAATAACACTTTATTACAAGAGAACGGCGCGGTCAATCTTTACCAAAAATTAATCAGGTCGAACCCCAACCAATATCTTTCGAACGGGTTTTGGATTTATAAATCGAGTCAGAATTGCGGTTTACAAAGATGCGTTTCGGCATATCGTAGCGACAAGCGATAGTCCTCATCGAGATACATGAATGGCTTTTAAATTTTTGAAATCAGTCCAGCCGTTTTGAGAAAACGTCGATTTACGGTAAAAAATCTTTTCACATATACGCACACACTTTTCCAAACTTGGTCTCAATCGATTCAGAATGGCTTGAAACGTCGACGAAAGAACACAAAATTAGCGAATCACATTTTTTGATGAAAACATAAACTTCTCCTTTGGAAATTTAAAAAATAATGTAAGTTTTTTCTTTTCGAAAACGTGCAATAAAAATTGTTCAAATATCATTTCAAAAGTCTTCAAATACAACTTTTGTCAATTTTTATTATAACTCGCAATAAAATTGTGAATTTTGACAGAAAATATCCAATTAAATAAATACATTGTTTCTATATCGATTGACCACCTGAATTGAGATAACTTTTACTTGCATATTTTTTGTGCAAATCAATTGACCAAAAACTCATGAAAATATTGATTGGGCCTTGTTCTAGTAACGTTTTAGTTGAAAATTTTATCGCCATAATTCTAAAAGTTGCTGAATAATAATAAGTAATATTCATGCTACTTTCCTTAACACCTTGAAGACCACACTAGAAGTCATGGTAAACTTGTAGTGACTGCATCAAAAATTCTAGCAACACATAACGCGTGCTAGGCGGTGGGCACGTCTTAAGGAAATACGTACAGTAATACTACTATACGTATTCAGAAAAAATACACATAGTTTTCATTTCATTTATTGTTATCCATAATTGTCAGAATAATTTTACCGTGAAGATAAAATGAATACTAGTATTTATTGAAGTCTTACACTTTGTACTCATTTCCTGAAAAACATAATACTTAAGTTAAGATAGACTTAAAATTGTTCACATACAAAATTATTTCTTCAAACCAAAAACATAAACTGAACTGTTCCGATTCGCAAATATAGACGCGTTGCAATCTAGAGAAGTTTATGAAAAATTTAAACCATTTACATTTTGTTACTACTAGAACACGTGAAATAATTTGACGAATGCGTATGTTTCCAAGCAAACTATCATCTTGAATTTGATTATTTTTTGTTTCAGCAATTGATAAAGGGTCTTCAGGCCAAGGGGCACCGTACAATGCGCTACCGAAACAGGGGCTCTATAATCTGCGCCATGTCGGTCAACAGTTCAGGAATTTATGCAAATGCAGACTACAGGAAGGGCGGCGATGTCTACGGCCTGTGAAAAATTGAAATTTGTTACTTTAGAATTGTTGAATTATGTGATTGTCCTCATCTTCGTTACAAATAATTCAAGTTTTTTGAAAAATAAAAACGTATTTTTTCTAAGTGACAAGTGTTTATTTCAATAGTGCTCTCTTTATTATTCTATTACAAATGATTCAAAACAGTTTAATATGGTTACATACAAACGTTAATAGTGAGCTTTCACTATTAATATTTAATAGCTTTCACTCGTACAACAGTTGAAGGTTAGCGTCGATTAGCTTCTTGATTTGGATTCAAAATATGTTTTTTAATAACAAAACTATATTAAATATGCTAGAACTAGGCGTAAGTGGCATTTTGCCTTCAGATGCATAAACTTTCCGGTATGTGTAAATAATCGATTTAATCAATAAATATTTGATTTGGATATGATTGACGTGTCTATCGGTCTAATATTGTTTGCCAAAGTGTTTACCTGTTTCAGTAACTACCTGTCTAAGTGTCAACTTGTCGACATCCCGGGTAAGTTATAGTAATCGCAAAAAAAATCGAAAATGAAAAATTTTATATATCTTTACGTTTCAAAGGTTTTTGTATATTTTGGCATACCTTAGAAAAAATGGATGTATGTTTGTGTGCGTATGTGCGGATAAAAATTTTTGTCGACGATTTCGGAAGCACCGATCAACGTATATGAATAATTCAAAAAACATTAGATTATTATTGATAAGGAGACGTGCTGATTAGTTTTAGCGGAAGCAGGTCTACCCGTTTCGAAGGTACAGGGCAAAAAGTGCCAAAAACGGTAACTCAGTTTTTAAGAGAACGGAGCGTCCGATTTTAATAATTCAACTAGCTGTAAAAGGAATTCTGTCTTAAGGCATTAAGGCATCGTGCCTTAAGGCAAATTGCTGGAACTTTCCGTACCAAAAATTATTATTTTTTTTAAAACAATTAACATTTTTGAAAAAAATTTACTTCGAAAAAATTAGATTTATGAGAAACTATAAATTTGACATAAAATTACTTTTTTAAAAACAAAATTTTTTTTGAAAACAAATTTTTTTTGAAAAGAAACATGTTTTAATTTTGACATATTTTGGTAATTCTGAACATTTTTTCAAAGCAATCGTACTGCTTGAACTGCATAGAGGCGAAATGTCAACGCGCGCAACTGCCGCGCCGCCGTCTAACGCATAAGCATTGGTACGGAACTCATAGAAATGTAAAAAAAATTATACTTATTGTTAAAATCTTTATAAAATATGTCATAATTTGATGTGCATATGTCTAATGATCGTTTTTGACCACCAAATGTTTTTTTTTTTTTACTTTTTTTATTAGATCTCCGAAACCGCTAGACCTACCTTCATGACAATTTGATCAATTCTTCATCTTGTCAATACAAGTAAAATGTTTTTTAAATTATTAAAATCGGACGCTCCGTTCTCTTAAAAACTGAGTTACCATTTTTGAAGCTGTTTGCCCCGTATCTTCGGAACGGCTAGACTTGCCTTTGCGAAAAACTAATCAGCACGTCTCTTTGTCAATACGAATCGAATGTTTTTTGAATTATTCAAATCGGTTGATTCGTGTTTTCGAAATTGTCGACGAATATTTGTATTCGCACATACATACACGCACGCACATACACACACGCACATACACACACACACATATCATCATTTTTTTCTAAGGTGTGCCAAAATGTTCAGAAGATTTTTGAAACGTAAAGATATATAAAAATTTTCGTTTTCGATTTTTTTGCGATTACTATAACTTGCCCTACGGGAAGTTCAAAATATTTTACTTGTATTGACAAGGTGAAGAACTTTTGGGAAGACCGGTCCAGCGGTTATGGACTCTCAATAAAAATAAGTTTAAAAAATGTCATTTGGCAGTCAAAAATATTTATTGGTCATATGTACATCAAATTATCAGATATTATATAGAGATTTTAGCAATAAGTAAATTTTGTTTACATTCCTATGGGTTCCGTACCAATGTTAATCCGTACGCGGTGCTTACGCGCTTCGATATTTCGTCTCTATGCAGTTAAAGCGGTACGATTGCTTGGAAAAAGTTCAGAATTTCCAAAAAA
>NW_020537223.1:0-41869 GCF_003426905.1 Ctenocephalides felis | reverse complement strand
GTCAAATTTCTCATTTGAAATGTTTAAAATGGTTTCATATTTTTTTGTTTTTTTTTTTTTGTTTTTCCTAATGTGGAAATAAAATGCTTTTATGATAAATGTCCAAGACGTTTGTATAAATCTATAAGTTTTTAACATATGTGTTTAGAATAATGATTTATATATTTATAATAATATATTACAGTAATAATCGCAATGGTGTTAAGAAACCATCATTTGTTTTGATGCGGCGATCGCGATGGCTGTTTTGTTTTTTTTTAATAGTTTAGTTTTTCCAGTTTTCCAGTTTATGTTTTAAGTTGTGTATCATATGCTTACATTATATGGTGCATCAACTAACGGAAGGGTTCGACACACTACTACAGAGTTGTTTTTTTTAATTTTAATTTTATTGAGAATATACCCATGTGTAATAGTGCCGACAAATCTGGCCTTAGAATTCGACAAAACTAACGCTTAATACGCGCTGATTCATCGAAATGAAAAATTGTTCTCGAGGAAACTTTTCAGTAATGTTTCTCTTTCACAATTTGCTGTGGTTTATTGTTTTAATTACGGACGGAAGTATATATTTATATATTATTTTGTCCTCAAAAGGCCCCTATAAACATCTTTATACACAATGAAGTAAAACACTGAATGTCGTACGATTTATCTTTATTTGAAAGATTTCGTAAGCGTCTAAAGCAGACAAATGATAATAATTTTCTATTTGATTTTTTTTCAATACGTTTATAATGACAAAGCCGAATATTCGAATTACAACATCCTATGTGACATTAAAAAATGTTTTAATCACTAATAACATCGAATTAGTTTAATTTCAAAACACACTGGTGAGACAGAGGAATCTGACGCGGCCCGACGCGTTCCATGCTTTTCTACCGCTTTCTACCGTTTTCTACCGTTTTCTACCGTTTTCTACCGCTTCCTTTCTTTTTCCCATTTTCTACCGCGTCGTCACCGTATTTGGCGGCACTTTTACAAGAAGTACGCACGCAAATGAACAGCTGCATCTCGGGGTGGGCAGTGGTATAGTCTGCATCTCTACTTCTGATGAGTCTGGTGAGGGGCTCTATATGTCCTGCGCCACTTATGCATCGCGTAAATCGTGTAATGAGTACCGGAAACCCCCGAATAGCGCGGTAGTATCATGCAAATCGGTGTTATACGAAACAACTAGTACAAAAATAGGAGGATTCCATAATAGTAATAATAAATGGTAGTCTGCCCGAAGGCAGGTCCATGATGTGAAAGCAACCACAAATCAATGATTTCCTTTTCCATCCTCGTCTATCATTCCCATTACCAGTATTCCGCCTATTATGGTTTACGAAATATAAAAACTAAGCCATTATTCTTCATAATGAAAATAAATGTGATTATTGACTTTTTTATGAAGTAAGACATATTCGATAAGTTTAATAATATTTTCGACTAATTTCACTGATGTCTTACAATTTTGAAGTAATTGCTTCCAAACGATATGTCAAAATCTATGCATTGTTTCATTAAATTACTCTACAAATTGAAAAACATTTAAACCTTCAGCTCTGGAAGTTTATATTAAATTAAACCATTTCATAATGCAATGCGAAATATAATTCACTAATGGTTATTTTCTACTGGCAAATTTTGCTATGAAAATATCGAAGAATGGATAGTAATATATGAAGATCCAGGGTTAATAAGGTCCACCACCGATATCTCAAAAACCAGAAAAGTTAAGCATTGTTCAACAGCAATATTTAAAAGCAGAGGGGAAAAGATGTATAACCAGTCATCACCTTGAATCTTACGACTTTGCTATCGGGAGATAAACGGCAATCTTTAAACGGAAGGGAAAGGGGATCATTGGCATTTAATGCTCTCACACCATGGACCTCACTTTGAACACTAATTGTATGTTCTGCACTTGTAAACTTTTTTTAAAAATTTTGTACTCAATTGATTTCAAGGATCTTTGCATAAGGAATATGATAAATTATTTGGGTAAGTCTAGGCATTTTCTCCAATAGAATGAACGCGCTCGAATAAAAAATATCAAACCAGTCATCTTTTTCACTAGTTTCGTCACGTTCATTGATCTGTTTCACAGTGATTTAACTAATTTTAAATTAAAAGTTAATTTTTTTTATTACATTTCATATTATATTAGGATTTGCCTCAATTCGAATCGGGTCAGAGTGAAACCGAGCTTGAACTGTACCGTGTTATAAGGGGGATATTTGTGTCTTAAAATTACCGTGTTATGCGGGGGCTACCTGTACTTCCACTTGGCTATTAACCGTCATCACCGAGTTCGTGAACATTTATATTTATAATTAAATTTAGCGTTTTTACAAATTCACACAAAGATTTGTACCATTTAATCCATTATTGGAGTTTAGAATATCATGAATTTGCCTACTAAATTATATATGATTTTTGTGTATTTCTTAATTTTACTTATTCGCGTATTGTTTTTTTTAAATATCTCTACACGATTTACTTGCAAGGATAATTGACGATATAAGTTTCCAAAGAGGGTAATAATAAATTTATAAGATAAGCTACACTACGAATTAATATCAAAACTGTGTCAAGAGATTATTGCGGACGCTGTTTGGCGCGGCGATATGCCAGTATTGCCGGAGTCCGGGTCCGGGTCTCCGGGTCGAACACGGAACACGGAACAGGGCAAATATTTACAACGGACGAGTTTCCGGAGCGCTCCGGGTGAACTTTCGAGCGCGATTTGTGCATTTGTACCGCACACTCGCCATACCGACTCTCACGGACGCCACACGAATACGAATCGCATGAATTGCTAATACGAACAGCCCAAACTTTTGCTGATGCACTCGGCTCAAATGTACATGTCTGTCCGATTATGATTTGCTTATTTTATTAGCACATTTTAAAAATTTATAACGAGACATACGAAGTTGCCGTAATTGAAATACAATGCTTTCGTAGAAAATTCTATAATTAAATATAATTTTCATTAACTCACTTTTGCGGGACCAGGACTGATTTTACACTTTTCAAAACATATACATACATTTAACATTACTTGTATCTAGTCAATAATTAAAATAAATTAATTAATAATTATGAAAATGCGCAATTTTAGCCTATAATAATTATAAGGGTTCGGGTCACAGAACAGGGATTGATTACTAAATTTCAGTTCACATGTTCGTGACATGAGTTCGCACGATCACACGCGCACGTTAAATAGTCGTAGTAGAGCATACCTTGTAATTTTGAATGCGCCATCGGCACCACTGTGTAGTTTAATATAAAAATTTCGTCGTAGCACAGCGGACAGTCTAGGATGAGACAATCGTCGAGGCCAGGCGCGTTTTTTCGAAATTAGTTTCGTTTAGAAAGATGCCTCTACAAGATATGTTCCGTCCATGGCAGCTCCAGTCTGGCCGCCGGGGGTTCCCGCCGTCGCGGGAATGTACTTTCCGCATGCCTGCGATAAACACACACTTGGTGGATTAGTGACACAGATATTATAACAGATGATCCTATGCTCATTCATCGCAATCTCTTGATGCAGATTATAAAATTTTATTTTATTTTATACAAACGCTATGCAAGGTTACCATCAGCGATTGATCGGTTTTGGTTGCAGGAGAAGGGAGCAGAATATCATCATCGCCATCGTCATGCAAGCACAGCTTCGAGCCACAGACCATCAAGTACGTACCAACCTGCCTGGGTTTATGCATATATACATTGTGCCGCGAAAACCGATTTTTACACCAAGGGAACAGACGAATAAGGAACATGCATCGACAAATTATACCTACTATTATGGAAATCAACGCCCAACCAGAATTAAAGTTAGAATTGCAGTTTTTGACGTCCACCTTAATCCAAATTATCATTATGTTTTAAGAGCTGATATGTATATTAAAATGAACAAGTGATTCTATACGTATTCTATATGATTTTCATAAGAAGCATTTTTGTCATATCTTACTAAAGTAAAAATTTTGCTTGAACCAAGTGAAAACTATCCAGTATATATGGAGAAGATGTGATGACAGTGTCAGAACCAGTTTGCAAATTTCATCTGATAATTTTTGATGTCGAAAAATTGGGTTAAAAAAAGTTCAAGCTTTTGCTACGAACGTAGCCTATAGACGACATTCTGTGTGAACGAGTGTTGTCTATAGATGGTGGTTTTACATTACTTAAAAGTGTAATTTCTCATTTTTTAAATGCATTTTTATCTTTTTTTAAATATATGAGTCTATTCCATTATGGATCATCAATAAATTTTTGGTAGTATTCAGAAGGTCTATATCAAATGCCAATCCAATGATTGGACGTCCGGGTATGAATTTTCATCGATAATGATTGGAAAATCTTTTGTGTAACAAACACTTCAGAGACATCCATTAATCACGTGACCGATTTTTTTTAGATTTTTGGACCCCCCCTTGGTCCTTTTATTTATGGAATGTAGCTTTGGGTCAGTTTTAATCAACTAAGAATTTTTTTGCCATCACACCTTAACTCTCATAATTTGTTTTACGAATGGATTCCTTATAAATAATATATGAGGTTCATAGACCATATAGATACCACATGGATTACTAAACCTCGTATGTTTTCTATTTTAGAAAGTGTCAAAAAATAAAAGGGGACTGTGACGTCACTTAGTGAACGAGCGTTGCCGACAATCGTGGAGCACTCCCGATTGATTAAATATCGCATTATATTAAGATGTATAATATATAATGTAATATGTAATATCCACGAGCATAGAATATTTACTTTTAAGCACATGACATATGACATATGACATTTAATCAATCGAGAGTGTTTACGATTGTCGGCAACGCTCGTTCACTAAGTCCTTTTCTATCTTTTGATACTTCTTTTCCGCTCGACTATCAGTCCATTTGTGTAAGGTTTATGATGAGGTCATATAAAAATTTGACTAAATCAACATAAAATATTGGATACTGTGATAATTAATTTTATCCAGATGTCGTGCATGTTACTTATATCGCCCAATACTTTGCCTCCTCATAGCAAAACTTTACTATTCGTATTGAAACACTTATTTTTTGTATTCAACGTTCTGATTTAAATTCTAAAATAATTACACTGACAATTTAATTACACGTACCTATATTTTGATTTATAATCATTGAAAACTATACAACAATTTTTGAATAGAGATATGTACATTACACCTCTCCCTGTTATGCAAACCTTAATTTTTTTTTATTAAAGTTTGAAGTATGAATTAATAATCTACACACAGATATGTTAAAATGAAGACAAAATTTGAATACGAAACGTAGTGCTGGAAGTATGATAGGAAGCATATTTATTTAAATATTTTAAAGAAATAAAGGTAGCGTTTATAACCGTTGTTAGGTAAAATAAGTGATTTTTTATTTATTGTCAAACTCTTAAAATTACTTGTAAAAATATATTACTTCAAATCTCGATTATATTAGTATAGTTTGAATATTTAATAATGAGTTCTCTATGTTTTGCCTTATAGCAGTGCCTTTGAACATGTTTGTGTAAATAGTTTTGAATATAAATGTGTGGTTTGATATACAAATATCACTTAATTAAAATACTATACTATCCTGAAATACATTTATATATAAATAGTAATCACATTCATAATTGTTAGGTTTGAATTCAGAATCGTTATTGTTAATAAATTTTAGCTTGCGACTGATTTGTTTACAAATTTACATTTATTTTGATCAAAATTAATATGAGAATCGAAATTGATCAACAGCTATGTGCATATTTACATCACTATATAAAAGTATATATTCACATATCTGCGTCGATATATTTTTATTGTTAGGTACAGCCTAAGGAATTTGGATAAAAGATGTAATTAGTTAAAAAATTTGAATAATTATGGAAAGTCGGATTTTTGCAAAAAATATTTATTTGTGATGAAAAATATCGTCTTACCTACTATTAAAATTTCAATCTTATTTTACAGCGCGGTTCGTATAGAAATAAGTTACCTACAAATAATAATATTTGTTTGAAATTAAAAATAAAATGCAATTATTTTTTAAAAATATCCAGTTTAATTCTACGGGGTAAAGATAAGTTATCCATAAACAAATCGTGTAATAAAAATGAAAATACAATAAATTTTAAAAAATTTCAATCTTATTTTACAGCGCGGTTTGTACAGAAATAAGTTACCTACAAAAAATATTTGTTTGAAATTAAAAATAAAATGCAATTATTTTTTAAAAATATCGAGTTTAATTCTACGGGTCAAAAATAAGTTATCCATAAATAAATCGTGTAATAAAAATGAAAATACAATTAATTTTAAAAAAAATACAATCTAATTTTACAGCGCGGTTTGTACAGAAATAAGTTACCTATTTGATCGAATTAAAAATAAAATGCAAGTATTCTTTAAAACTCCAGTCTAAGTTTAAAAAGAAATTATTCACCTATAAATAAATCTTGTAACAAAATAAAATTTTAAAAATATATCAGTCTAATTTTGCAACGCGGTTGGTACAGAAATAAATTATTCAATCAAAAAGCTTTTTAAAGTTTTCTGATTATGTTGAAACCTTATAATTTGAGTATAGTATTTCTCAGAATATTTGTTATAAAATTCGATACTAATTTAGAAAAAAAAAAGTGGTATGAAATGTAATTCATATTTTATAACAAAGGTGCTGTAGGGTCCGCCATCTTACTTTTTTTTGGCAGCCATTTAAAATTTTTCAGGCAGCCATTTTAAAGTTTGGCGGCCATTTGAATGAAATTATTGGCCATTATGTACTTTCAAATACAAAAATGAAATTTTATAAAAAATTCAATAGTTTTAAAAAAAAGTTATTTTGGCGTACTCGTTTTTAAATCGCAATGTACTATATAAAACAGATGAAACTATGAATTTATCCTGTGGTACTTTAAGTCGCTAGTAATTTTTTTTAAGTTTATTTAAATCACAAAAAATAATCAATGCAAAATTCCAGCTTCCATTTAATTATGTTGAAGTAACTTTTCATTTCTTGAGCGGTATACATTAATCTATTATATATTCAAATAGCGCTCGCTTTATGTGAATAATCTAAATAGATATGTATAATTTTAATTATTTGAAATTTAACTTGGAAAATACTATGTACATTTATATTTAATGAAATATCACATATATTACAGTTATCATCCCTAATATCATTCAATCATTTAAATTGGTGCATGTGGAATTAGTGCCTATGTACAAATGAAATGTTCTTCACAATTTTTTACCATTCATAACACATCTTATAATCATCTAATCACATAAGATCTGTATATATCTTGTCTTTTTAACATTTTTGAGATTTGAATAGAATCAAAAAATAATCGGACAAGATATTATCGCGACTTAATTCAATATATATACGACTAAGTAGGCGACAGAGTACTATATAACATTAAATACGTATGTGCAATCTTCATAAGATAAATCTCCTGTAATAGTATTATTTTGTCTGCTTTTTTCTAAATTTTTGCAGACAATATGCAAGATGAGTAACGAAAGTGCACGGCGTTGAGATTTGACGACTGTGCAATAGGGATGAATAATAATAAAATTTTTGAATATCTTACAAAAACACTTATGATGCTGTTTTATGAATATGTACTACTAAAATACAAATTGTACAAATTTTCACAATTTAAAAAATTAGAAATTTGATATTAATTAACTCATCTAGGTCTGCGATTTTATACTTCAAGATGTTGATATTGTACAGTCAACTTTCCAATAACGCGGTATACTGTAAACAGGGTTTCCAGACAACGTGCAGCTGAAATTACAACAACTCTCCGATAACGCGATACTCCTATAGCGCAGTTTTTGTTCAACAACCCATAACTTCATTCCGCCTATAAATGAATATAGTAACTAGAAATTGCTGTAAAAAGTTTTGATATAGATTTATTATCGAATATTTATTTTTTCACAATATGTTAATATAAATCTGTCTGTTTAGATCATAGCCGTGTACAACATCAGTTTTAGTAGTGTCAGAGCTTTTTCACAGAACGCTGAAAGAAATTCTGCTTAATTTTTTTTTGTACAATTTATAATTTACTATATCTAATGTATTTATTTTTGTCTATTTAACGCGGTACGAATACTGTGATTTCAACTAATTCTGAGTTTATTATACCGCGGTTCCCATACAACGCGATAGCCAATTTTCATAGAACGCGTTGCAAATTAGGCTAGATTGTACGTTTTATTATATCTTTTGTATTTATTTCTTTCTATTTAACGCGGTAATTGTTCTAATTCTGATTAGGCTATATTGGACGTTAAATGCAAGTTTCTTCTAGCGCGGTTTATAAATTACATTTACACTCACCGTGTTATCGGAGGGTTGACTATATACATTTATTATAATTGAGTTCTACTAATCGTCTGAATAATTATATATAGGGTAAAGCAGGGCTTAAAGGTCCGCAGGCAAAAAGGTCCACGAACGATATCTCAACAACAAGTAATTTTAATTTTTTTTAACAGCAATATTTGAAAGTACGGGTAAAATGATCTATGACCAGCTTTCACCAGCTTACGAAGTTGCTATCGTGAGAAAAATAGCAATGTTTGAAAATCCATAACTAAAGTATTTTATTTGTGAGCACTGTTGTTTAGTTTACATGACCTTAATATAATTTTTAAGTATACGTTATTTAATTGTTTTATGAGATGTATTGTTAAATATAAGTGAGATTCAACAGTTTTTTTTTATATAACCTCTATAAAAGCTCACATCTGAGTGGGTAAAAAGTACCACCAGATTTTTTACCCTGGCAAAAGTATAAAAAATAAAAAATAATAATTAAAAAAATAAATTCAGTTAAAAAAACTAATTTTACAAAGATAAATTTAATAAATAGTTATTTCAACTCTGTTGATGAAATACGATATCAAGGTTATTTACCATGTTATGTACTATGAAAAATGTACTCATAAAATTTATATTTTGAATTCAACAAATAATTTATCTATTATTTTGTAAAATACCTTGAAAATTAAAATCAAATATTCAATCTATGGGGTAAAAAGAACCATGTGACAGCTTTTTGAAAAAACAGCAAAACATTTTTACAATGATGTAGCTGGAAGTTTTACTGAACATAGTCTGATAATTATTTGTTTGATATGTAGTGTTTTTTGTTGTGATATAATTGGTTTGGTTTTCACAATATAATTGCTCAAAGTCATATCGGACCTTTGTGCTCCGCCCTACTCTATATAAAATTTATAAAATCGGCCCACGATTCAATGCTTCAAGATATCAGTTGGCATATTGTAAATAAATTTCAATGATGTGTAAAGATTACAGTGATGTTGTATAAAAAAATTCATCCCTATTATCACCTTATATATGTATTTTCCAAGTGACCGTAGTGAATAATTGCGGAGATGTAGCACTTTTGTTACTCACCTTGCATGATTTCGGGCAGAGAGCGGGTCGGTCGCCCGCAAAACTTTGTCTTAAATTCCCATCGCCTGGCACAACGCCACTCATTGTCAGAGAGCAAACCCTTTCTCATGTGTGTACGCAACGAGGACGTGCCATTTTCACATTGGTATCGCTTTTTGTTAGTTTCGCATATCAGATCGTTCGTTGTTGACTCGAACGGTATTTTGTCGTTGAATTTTCTGATTTATATTTTCGTGTGTGTTTTTGTTCGGGTTTTCGGTTTTTCGGTTTTTGTATTGTATATATGCATAGGACTAAGACGTGCAATCCTCCACGTTTCTATTGGCTTGGCGTTTCAAGCCGCACCTGTAGCCCCATTCCTGCAAATAAGAAAGAGAACGTCAGTCACTACGGCAACCAAGCCAGTGTAGTGACGTGCATTCCTTCCTCACCGCTGGCCTGCGGCGCTCTTTGGGCGCTCTTTCGGCCACGTCCGTCCTCTCGACTGCAAGCCAGCGGCGATTTGCTTGTTCTGCGGGCTACGGGCTACGTGCCACGGTCTACGGAGCTACGGAGCTACGAACTACGGGGCTACGGGACTAACAAACTACGAAACAATCATCGTGCCACAACATATAAATAGAAATAGAAATATATAAGTATATATATATACAGAAACGTAGCGTGCTATATGCAGATAAACATAAACGAAATTTTAAGCAACTCGCCTTTTAATTATACACATAAAGCGACTCCAAAACACACTCATACACACATATAATTATAATAAAATATATACCTATACATACAATTGTTATGTGCAATTATATTTGTGATACATATTACATATACAGGGTGTCCCAGAAGTCATCGTTAAGTCGAAATGGGGTAATTATTGTTCCACCATCATGGAAAAAGTTATCGCATGGTGTTTGAAAATTATGAGCTTATAAGTTTTTTCTTCTGGAGATTTAGTCAAATTGTTACCAATTTTGGGTTACTGTTATTAATTTTCATTATCTTTTATTATTTAAACTTCAGAATTGTAAAAGTCTGAATTCTTGAAAAATCGAGGAAATTCTGTATTTTTTTGTGGTTCTAAAAATGTTATTCCCGGTTACGGTTCCAAAGTTTAAAGGAACAAAATTAGTAAAAGTTAACCACAATAACCGAAAAATAGTCATTAACTTCCCGTAGGGTTATATATAATTATATAGTTATATTAATCGCAAAAAAATTGAAAATGAAAATGAAAATTTGTATATATCTTTACGTTTCAAAGGTTTCTGAACATTTTCGCATACCATACAAAAATGTGTGTGTGTATGCGGATACAAATTTTCGTCGACGATTTCGCGAACACGGATTAAGCGATTTGAATCATTCGATTTCCACTAATAAGGAGATGTGCTGATTAGTTTTTGGCAAAGGCAAGTCCAGCCGTTTCGGAGATACGGAACAGAAAATAGAAATCGAGTTTTTGAGAAAACGGAGTATTTGATTTGAATGATCTAAAAAGCATTCAATTTGTAATGACAAGAAAAAGTGATGATTAAGTTTTAGCTAAGGCAGGTCCAGCCATTTCGAAGATACAGAGCTAAATATGCAAAAAATGGCAGTTTTTGAGAGAACTAAGCATCTGATTTAAATGATTCAAAAAACTTTCTGCTTGTATTAATAACAATTGCTTCCGGGAAAAAAAAATTAATTTTTTTTGCAAAAAGATTTTTTTTTGTATATCGAAAATAATTCAGATTTTAATTTTGATTCTGGTTAAAGTCCCAACGCTCACTTATATACTTTAAATTTATAATTTTAGCTTTGTAATTCGGTTTATATAATTCTTACAAGTATTAGACAATGTTACTGTATTGATGATAATCTATTTGAAAACATTTAATATTCCTCGAACATTTCGTTACGGTACGGGAAGTTCCAGCAATTTGCCTTAAGGCACGATGCTATACACCACTAGTTTTATTCTTTTTTTGGTCCTAGAAATGCTATTCTCGATTAGGGTTCGAAAGTTTAAATGAACAAAATTAGTGAAAGTTAACCACAATAACCAAAAAATGGTCATAATTTCACCAAAGCTCTAGGTTGTACTTAAAAGCTCACAATTTTCAAACAACGTGAGATAATAAGAGTAAGAGTAAGATTTTTTTTTTTCAGAAGAGTCAACGTCAATACTATCGTCCTGTTTTGGCTTGACGTTAAGTTCTGGGACACTCTGTATATATATATATATATACACTATATAAAAGAGTCTGTATATATATCGTCTGGAATACATACGAATTTGCTCACGTATATAAATACTCCCTTGAACTTTGAAGGCCGCCTTGGACATTCTCAGCGTGCAGGAAAACTGTTCCCAATGTTTTATTGTATACTGAATCACACAAAGTCGACTACACTGCTAGTAAAATTCTTTTATTTCCACGACTTGTGAATAAATAATCGGAGTGCTTAGAACACCTTCAATTCACGATAAAAGTCGTACTTGAATATTCCCGCCCGGAATAGGACGCTTTTGCGTTGAAAAATATATTTGATATTCTGCCTCCTTATCTGTTATTGTTCTTTGTTCCGGGCTCTTTAGCGAACGGCGCTTTCGAGCAAATTTTTGCATTATTAAGCAGCTCGATTGAGCAAATTTCCCAATTGTTGGGTATAAACATATCCAGGAGAACGCTTTTTGGGAGATATATAGGAAAAATGAAAATTTCCGTACAAGAGTATAATGATTTTATTTTGACGAAAGTATATATATATATATATATATATATATATATACTAGCAAACCCCACGAACTCCGTTTCGCCACCAGATGGTTTCGTGAGAAAGATGAAGAAATTTTTTGTTTGTTTTATATTTGAAAAGGAAAAATTTGATTTTATTATACAACAGTAATGAATTTATTTCGATTACAAAAATTAAGTATTTTTTAGTTGAACTTCTCTAAGTAAATGAAAGTGAATCCGCAAATTATCCGTTTCATTAAAGTGCTTTTTGGTAAACCACATTTTTTGTTTTTTGGTCTGACGTTAACGCAAACAAAGCGGATGGTTTCCCAACTCGTGAACAGGTAATGTATAACTGTTCATGTGAAAAACAATGATTTTCTAAATAATCTATTTGAAATTTATCTCGAAAAAACTAAGCGATTGGCCTTGCGAACGCAAGGCGAACTGGAAATTGCAATCGTTTGAAGTCAAACGGAAGACCAGTCGGAATCATTGTTGTGTCACCAAATCGTCAGCAATTTTTGATTGAATAGTAAAATTCAGCGTGTACATCATTATTCTTTGCAGCAAGAATTACTCGTTGACTTAATTGCAAGCATAATTCTGATAATTCTCACTAATGCCATTACTCGAATTTTTGATTACGGTGTATGAAGTTCCAGCAATTTGCATTGAGGCACGATACCATGCACCACTAATTTCTCAGCTATCACCCGGGACACACAGCGGAGCCCGAGACCTTTCCAACGAATGCAAAATTGTCGAAATCGGTTCTTGTGTTCTAGAGTTATATCGTCAGGAAGGAAAACCCGACTTATATATATATATATATATATATATATATATATATATATAAATGAATATATATATATATATATAAATGAATATATATATATATATATATGAATATATATATATATATATATATAATATTATTCACGAATTATTATAATATTCTGCATCTTTATCCATTTTATATTATTTAAGGGAGGAATAAACTGTGCATTCGATCTAGCATAGAATCATTCATTTGCAGTCAATTTCTTATTCTTGTACAAATATCCAACATATTTACTTAATGCCCGATGGATTGTCATAAATAAATGATACAATTAAGAGTAAATAAAATGTACAAAAAATTACAAAAGTTTAGTAAGAACGTTTTGGCGTACGAAACCGACCCAACCAAGTGTTTGCACGATTTTTCAATTTTTGATATTATACATAATTAAAAATATGCTATAGAGGCTTTTTTCGACCTTTCTTCGTATAGTAACTATAAAAATCGAAAAAATGAAGACATGATGAATACTACTCAATGATGATAATTATAAAGTAAATGCAAGCAACCGCATTGCCAAAAAATACATTTTTTTGTATCATACACTAGCAAATAATTAATTTAAAATAATTGTTATTACTAATATAGTCTCAACTCTGAACGTCAACTTTTCTCGTTGATTTCTACATTCGTATATTTTAATTGATATCTCTGAGCCAAATTGAAGAAGTAGAATACGTTTAGAACCTTTAAGAAAAATTTCATTAAAATATCGTGAAAACCAATGCAATTAGTGATTTTAGAAAGAAAGTCGGTATGGATCAACTTTGCCTTCATCAAATGTCTTGAACATTTCTTGAGGCTGGTTTAAAATTGAAAAGCTATTATTTAGATGTTGATTTAAACCCTTGTATAGGGTTAATACAAATAACGATGGAACGTTTTCATAATATATTTATGTGCAATCAATTGAGTGAAACGATCTTATTAAAATGCAACCCATACAAAGAATGGTGATCGGTTGATCATCAGGCTATGATAGTCAGCCGATCCTCGAGCATCGGATGACGATCAGAATGTGTCATCGGGGCAAGACCCGCTGGGCATCGGATGTTAACATCAGCGCTAGACTGCCGAATAAGCATCGGCCGAGGATAGTAACCGAGCATCGGCCGAGGATAGTATACGAGCCTGTCATCCTGTTATAGTTGCCGAGGATCGGCTTATCATAGTAACTGAGTATCGGCCAAGAGTAATGGCCGACTGCTGACCAAGCGTGGTTAAAATAAAATTACAAAAAAAATATATTGTACCATTATTTATTCAAGAATGTTTACATTTTAGAAAAACTTTGGAAACATAAAAATAAAATAAATAATAGTTTTTGAATCTTAGACAATATTATAATAATATTGTTCTAGTAGTATAGTTATAATAATATTATTAATAATAGTCATAATCTTAATAGTAGTAATAATTATAATAGAACAGAAATCAGTTTAAACTTTACAGCTTATTTACGCTTGTTTACGCTTACTGCCACCTCTGTCTGCAAAATTTGCCAGAAACGACCAAACGCTAGATCTTAATTTTTTTGTTTGGTCCGAGTCACCGAATTTTTTTTGTATAACATCTGAAATATAAAATATACGTATATTGCAAATAAATAGATACATCCTGTGACAAAGGCCAAGAGCATATAAAAAAGTTTTTATTGTTATTTAAATCAAAATCGATCAAAACGCAATATAACTTATCTTCTATTTCATCAAGCCATGAATATGGGACCAAATCAATTTCATTGTAACCAGGACCCCGCCTAGGTAAAATCACACAACTGCATATTCACTTGGCCCTTCCTCATTGGAAATGTTAGCACTCATCTAATATTCAAAAAATTAATGTTTATATAAATACAATACAATGAATCAATAAAATTTTGAAGATTTTTAAGTTGTTAAAAAGAAAATACTTACGTTGAACGCTTATTTTATAGATCCTACGATTGTTTTACGTGCTTCTTTCGGTCACGTGCTACACTTGACTGAAAGTTCTCAACAAAAGTAAAGCATACGCGCACACATTACAGTCACAATTAACTTCTTACTCACGCACACACGATAGTGTCGCACTTAAAAGTCAATATGTACAATATATACACGCAGTTAGTCAGTCGACTCGAGTTTGCTATGAACGTACGCACACAACCAAGTATATATACATATATTTATTGCACTAATAGAAAAGACCGACTCACACACTAATGCTTCATCCACAATCTATATATACTTAGATATAGATCCTTTTCTTATTTTTTTTCTCCCCTACAGACATCCCTTTGACAGTGCATCTTTCGCACGCATAAAATGTACCTGCTGCTTTGCAGCATTTAATGTATGACCTTGCTTGCGAGTCGGCTACTTCGGAAATATATTCTTTTACGTTTGCAGGTTTTGAATCATCGCAGTATATGGAAGCTATGAACGGATGACTAATATAATTTCTATTAAAAAATTTAATTGTAATAGGCCAAACTTGTAGATTCGAATTTTTATAAATTTGCAAACCGTCAATGTGAATAAGCACTTCAATTGTATTTTCAGAAAATATACGCGGTGAAATAATTTTTTTTAATCCACTTGCTACACCAAGATATTTATAATAACTTTCAGTTTCTTTCAGACTTGTTATAGTTTCTACCACTTGGTGATGTTTAGTTTGGAGTAATGCCTGGGCCGTTTAAGGCAGTGTTGGATGACCTTGTTCTCTAAATGATACAAGTAATTCGGAAATTACATTTAATTGAAGGCTATCCAGATTCTTTAAAGCTTACTGACGAAGCTCTTTTCTTATTGTGTCTGATTCCACTACGTTCTCCTCGGCAATACTTTCATGATTACTATAAACATTATCAGTATCTGTTTCATTAGAAACAATAACCTCACTTTCTGCCAAGTATCTACGCTGATTGTCATCATCAATACAGCCACTAAAACTGTTCTCATTGTCACTTTCATTACCACTAATAAATGCACTATAATTAATTTCTTCATTTACTTGATTATTTACACTTAATTCAGTTTCACCAAATTCACTATTTGAATTATTATGATCTCGATCAATTTTGTTATGAATAGAAACAGTTACGAAGAGGGTGTATCAGATAGGGATATAATATCCATGTACTTTTTTAATGCCCGAAGTTTTTTTACACGGTCGGACATTATTTCAGAAATTGAAAAAAAATATTTAATAGGAACGATCAATTTTTTTTCTACTGCATACGACTGTATATATTGCAGGTAAATAATGCTTAAAAACAGCTGATATGACATTTAGTGCGCATACGCCTAAAGGGAAATTTATCATATCATCGACCGAGAAGCGATGATCGTACATTATTATTATCAATATAGTTCGGCGGCCGATGGTGTGCCAGCCATAGGCTGATAATCAGACACCGACGCTCGGCCGAGATTGGTAGCCGAGCCTCGGTCGATCGTTGATTTTTTTCGAGCATCGGGGACTTCGTATGGGAATGAGTGGAGAAATATTTATTTATTTATTTTTGTAAAGTAGCTAGGGGCTTGTTGTAACAGGATCAATAGGATCCTGAAGGATATGAAAATATTGCTTTGTCTGGATTGGACATTGGAAAAATATAATCAGTGGATTTCAAGATGTATTAATTAAAAAAAAACTGTTTAAGCAAGCTCCAAACTCCCATACTTATTATTGTATATATTTAGTTGAATAATGAAGCACATATGGTTTTAGGATTGTAAACAATTTTAAATAAATATTGCATTTTATTTCGACGCATTGGCTGTTAATTAAATCAAACATCAGTATATGTATGCATGTATGTATGTATGTATGTATGATGTGTGTGTGTATTTATATTACAGAAAACATTTGTTAATTTAATAGGTTATAGAATGACGAATGCTCTGGTCTGGTCACAGGTGTCCATACGTCCTAGAAATTATCCATTTCGCTACCACTGAGTTATTTTGAATTAGTTCTGGCTCAAACCCAATTCAAAATTGGATTAATTAAACCGGTTAATTTGATTATAAAATAACCGACATAAACTGGTGGGAAGTGACCTGATTACTTAATAAATCATTAGGTTTAATTTTTTCAGGCTTCTCTTATTTTACAATGTAATTTTTGGGATAATTTGATTAAATCGTAAGAAAATCGATAGGTCAGCTTAGGATTGTAACTGATGTATGTATGCAGTTTTTTTTATTTTACTTGTACATTTATTTTCATTAAATTAAGTTATAATTATTTAAATAATGTATTCCATTTGTGTATTCGGTTCTATAGCAATATCAATTAACCTGGATATTATTGGGCCACAGGCGATTTGAGATAAAAAAGAGTAATATGCAAAAACATTGCAATAACCAGTCAAATAATTTCGTATTGAGTGCAATGAATTCAATTAATTTTAAAATGGTCATTTGCGTTCGATATAAACGTTATTATTATGCCACTATATCTGTTTTGGGTGGTTTTAATTTGATTTTATAAACTGTATTACATATACAGTTTTTAGTGGGAGTTAATTATCGATTCATATTTTATTATTTTCATATTTAATTAAAGTATATAATTTATTTTATAAAACGCAATCAAGTTTTAAATATAATACAACCACACACACATTTGAGGTTTTTAACAATTGTTAGAATTCTTTAAAAATACACGTTTGAAATACTTTTATCATATTTCGGTTGTATATATTGTTGTTCCCATTTTTATTAGGATCCAATAGATTTTCAAATAGTAGTTTATTCATTATTATTATTATTTTCATAGAGAAATGGAAAAAAATTGTAACATATTTTTCAACTGTATTAAAAGATACGTAGATATCCTATTGGGAAAACTCTAGACGAAGGTTAAAATAGTTTTAATTAATATTGAACATATTTGGCTTTATGATTTTTATTTTTGTCGTTATGGTCTGATGTTTCAATAACAATTAAAAATGTTATAACATTTTTGTTGTATTTTTCTTGGTATGGCATATATATATATATATATATATATATATATATATATATATATATATCAACATTTATTAACTTTCCGTAGGTTAAGTAAGTTACAGTAATTGCAAAAAATCTATATATATATATATATATATATATATATCAACATTTATTAACTTTCCGTAGGTTAAGTAAGTTACAGTAATTGCAAAAAATCAAAAAAAATTTTTTTTTATATATATACGTTTCAAGGGTCTCTGAACATTCTGGAAAACCTTAGATAAAATGGTTGTATGTATTTGTTTATGTGTATAAGTAGGTTTAGATACAATTTTTTGTCCACGATTTCAAAAGCATATATCAATTGATTTAAAGATTCAAAAAATATTCGATTGATAAAAATGTGCTGATTAGTATTTGGCAAAGGCATGTCCAGCCGTTTTGAAGATACGTTGCAAACCAGTGCACAAAGTGGCAAGTCAGTTTTTAAGTGAACGGAGTGTCCGATTAGGTTTATAAAAAAATATTTGTGGCGGGATTAGCTCAAGAGTAGCGTTCCCGATTCACATGCTGGAGGTTCTGAGTTCGAATCTCCAGCAAAAATTAGAAAAAATATTAAATTAGTTAAGTTTGAATAATAATAGAATTATGAATTTTAATAAAAAGATATGTATGTAAAAATAATCAGGATGTATAAAAAAAATTAGAGAATTAGAATTAAAATGAATTGAAGTAAAAAGAGTTTAGAAGATGAAATGAGAAGTATAGAAGAAGAAGATAGAAGTGTTTAGAAGATAATAAAGAAGAATTAAGATAAGTTGAGAAATATAGAAAGAATAGGATTATATGAAGAAGATCGTATAAAAAAAAAAATTGAAGGATTACATAGGATATATGATTGTATAGAATAATGTAGGTGGCTAAATGCTCGAGTAAGCGAGGCCAATAAAAATAAAATAAAAAAAAAAAAAAAAAAAATATTTGTATTGACAAAATAAAGAGCTGATTATTTTTTGGAAAAGCAGGTTTAGGGGTTTCGGAGGTTCAATGTGAAAATTAAAAAAAATGACAACTGGCAATCAAAATAATTATTAGACATATGCGCATCAAATTATCAGATAATTCATAGTGATTTTAATAATAAGTACTAATTTTGTTTACAGAACCATATCAAGTTTTATTGACTAGAACGCGGCGCTTTCGCGCTTCAAAAATTTGTCTCTGAAATAGCTACGCAGCGCGATTGCTTTGAAAAAAATTCATATTTTCAAAAAATTTCAATATTTTTGAAAAAAAAATCGAAATATTCAAAAAATTTCAATATTTTCCAAAAAATCTAATTTTTACAAAAATTTCAATATTTTCCAAATAATCTAATTTTTACAAAAATTTCAAAATTCACAAAAATCTAATATTTTTGAAGTTTTCAAAAAATTATAAATTACGATACGAAAAGTTTCAGCAATTTGCATTGGAGCTGAAACAAGTTGCAATGTTTTACCTAACACTTTAAAAATTCAATCTGAAAAATATTTTATTTGAATTGACAAGAAATAGTATAGCAGTGTTGTTGTTATTATTATTAATTATTATAGTTAACTGATAGTAATAATTTTATTATTACTATCAGTTAACTGGAAACCTTCCAATTACATCGACGGAGATGACAAAAGATTATATGTTGAAACGTATGAAAACAATAAAGTTTTAAACTGATGTATGTCCTGACTCCTGCATCTCACATATTTTAATATGAAAATTATTAAAATATTTCAACTATATATATATATATATATATATATCTTATACATAAAATTTCTTCTGTAACTATGTATGAATGATTAATCCTCCTAAACTATATAATTCGGATTTTCATGAATCTTCCTGAAGTTTGTTCGGGAAATTTCTAGAATTTTTAGATTCATAGAAATATAGTTAGATTGTAGAAATAAATGGAAAAATTACAAAAAGCCGCTTATCATTGTTTGACCTTGAAAATATTTGGGGCTTATTTGACATTAAAACAAATGAAGACTGTCATTTGCCAAACATTTCTATTCACTTATAGGCTAAGGCAATATTAAAATATAATAATTCATGATTATAAATAAGGAAAATGTATGTCTACATTATTATTGCTAAATTTAAACATATATCTCAACATCAAAATTAACACTAAATCATATATATATATATATATATATATATATATATATTGATTTTTTCTTTCCGAACAGTAAATCCAATAATAAAAAACAATTTGTTTTTTGAAGATGTTTAATACGACGTTTCGGAACTAGGTACGTTCCATCATCAGGTTTATTCTGTCAAATACAATGTTTTTTTAAAATACTGATTACATTAATTAACAATGGTCAATACAGATTAATTAGAAAAAAATTTTGTTATAAAGGAATGGATTATGTACCGGATAGATAGTAATAAGACTTAACTAAAAAAGGTTTTATATAAAATTGAGAAGCAAAAATTATTTACCTGTAATAATTTATATATCCATATCACTAATATTTTTGTTAAAAACTCGATTTTTTTGGAAGATATTTGTAGATGTTACGACTACACAAGACTTAAACACACTGATATGGATTTCTGTCTGCCAGATGTAAAGGACAAAGCACGGAACTCTTGCAAAAATGATTTTTTATGGCTCTTGTTTGGTAATTTACGAAAAAAGGAAAAATATTGCTTTAGTAATGTTGAGAAATATTATGTATATATATATATATATACTATATATATATATTATATTATATATATATACATACATACATGAACATGTATATGCACACCTACATACTCATACATACACATGCACATATCTATATATTAATGTATCCACAATTATACACATGAACACATATGCAAGTGTATGTGTATAGTGTATACCCAAAAACATACATATAAGCATATATATGGATGTACATATATTACAACATATATACATGTATATATATACACATATTCAAAAACTATTAGGATTAATTATTTTTAATCAGGTTTAAAAAATTTAAATATGAGTCATGAATGATATTGTGATCTGATCTTTTATTAACACTTTTTGACGAATTCAAAAAGATTAAACTGCTTTCAGAAAAAAGTCTTTTAAAAGTACAATCCTCTCTATATAAAATATTGGGTTCAAAGGTGAAATTATGTGAGTTTTCGATGGAATGCTGAACAAGAGTACTTTGGAAATTTCGGCTTTTATGATGAGTGACGCTTAATTCATGTTGTCTCATTCTCTTATGAATGTACTGTGATGTTTGGCCAATGTATTGTTTTTGACAATTTTTGCAAGGGATGGAATAAACTATGTTAGTATTGAATTTAGGAGGGGTGGTGGATTTAATTTTTGAAAACATTTCTTTAAAAGAATATAGAGCTGTTCCTGAAATGAAAATATTTTCTTCTTTGAGTAATTTGGCAAAATAATCAAATAAGCCTTCAATGTAAGGCATGCTGTGAAAAGTTGGTTTAATATTGTTGTCTTGGAATAACTTGGAGATGGATTGATAATTGTTACTTTTATGATAGGAAAGTCTTTTATTGGTAATGGAATTGATGAGGGTGAGGGGATATCCGTTTTCTAATAAAGTTTTAGTTACTAATGTTGTGTTTTGGGTATGAAAAGAAGAGTGAGACAACATGATTGCGTGGTCTATCAAAGAAATGATTGTATTGACTTTATAATTTTTGGGACAATATGACGCGTAATGAAGGTATCTCCCGGACCATGTAGTTTTTCTGTACCAATTTGTGCAAATAATGTTGTCAATTTTGTGTACAGTCACGTCTAAAAAGTTTAATTTGTTGTCGATTTGTGTGTTTCATGTGTGAACTGAATGCTCTTATTGTAATTGTTAAAGGTATCGATTATTATTCTGATTGTTCTTTGTCTATTATAAAAAAAGTGTCATCTACATATCTAACGTAAAAATATATTTGGAAATTAATGTGGAGAAAACGGAAATTTCAAGGGTTTGTAAAACTATCATTTTTGCCAAGAGTTCCGTGCTTTGTCCTTTACATCTGGCAGACAGAAATCCATATCAGTGTGTTTAAGTCTTGTGTAGTCGTAACATCTACAATATCTTCCAAAAATCGAGTGTTTTTAACAAAAAATATTAGTGATATGGATATATAAATTATTACAGGTAAATAATTTTTGCTTCTCAATTTATATAAAACCTTTTTTAGTTAAGTCTTATTACTATCTATCCGGTACATAATCCATTCCTTTATAACAAAATTTTTTTCTAATTAATCTGTATTGACCATTGTTAATTAATGTTAATCAGTATTTAAAAAAACATTGTATTTGACAGAATAAACCTGATGATGGAACGTACCTAGTTCCGAAACGTCGTATTAAACATCTTCAAAAAACAAATTGTTTTTTTTTATTGGATTTACTGTTCGGAAAAGAAACAATCAATATATTGAAAAAACCAGGACTTATCTATTGAATATATATATATATATATATATATATATATATATATATATATTAACAAAGTCTAATAATCGGGCATAACATCAATAAAAAACATGAATTTCTTTCAAAATTTATTTTAAATCCATACGTTTCGGCTATAATCCTAGCCTTCATTCAGTGGAAACTAAAAATAAAATTAAAAACTAAAACAATTGAATTGGAGTGAAAAGAAAAAATAAAATTCTTTTCACTCCAATTCAATTGTTTTAGTTTTTAATTTTATTTAGTTTCCACTGAATGAAGGCTAGGATTATAGCCGAAACGTATGGATTTAAAATAAATTTTTGAAAGAAATTTATGTTTTTTATTGATGTTATGCCCGATTATTAGACTTTGTTAATACATATGTCAACATCAAATTCAGAATCATACAAAATATATATTATATATATATATAATATATAGTTCTACCCTTTAAAATTAATAATCGCGACGTCCCTGTGCATCCATCGCGAAATATAAGAATTGTGAAATTCTTGACATTTTAAATATCTAAAATTAAAATCCGCGTGCCGAGAAAATCCGATTTGGTCGTACGTCTTCTTATACGAGGAAAAGTGTTGATTGAGTTTGTTCTGCGCTTCGCGTCGCGTCGCGTCGCGTCGCTTGAGATTGCGTCACGTCAGGTCACGTCACGCGTATGACGTGCCTCGGAACGAGTCGGAGTCACTGCCGACGACGAAGACGACGACGACACCCTACACCCCCTACCCCGACGCCCTTTCGGGGGATGATTATTTCGAGGTAGGTAGGTGTATTAGGAGTTACACGCACACGGAAGCAGAGCTTTGGGCAAATATACAGTCGTAGACACGTGCACACGCACACTGATAAGGACGTTTTCAACTTCCCGGAGGAGAAGTTTATGTTTTAGCTAGAAAGTCCGACTTGGATAATTTTTCAGAATTTCAATTTCAGGGCAGATTTTTCGTAATTAATTGTTAAAAATTTTTAACCTCCCGAAGGAGAAGAAGAAGTGTTATGTTTGCTCGACGTTTCAAGTCATCCTTAAGGGGTTACCACCACTGTAGCAGTAAAAAAAACGTATGTTTTTACCATTTTTTTTTCGGACGAAAGGAAAAGTATTAAAATCATGATATTAAGTTATTTATTGTACTTAAAAGTAACAAATAAAATATAATTGTAAAAAAATATTTAAAAATGGCGATACCACAGCCTTTTGGCGAGCCGCTTCAAAATCTGCGGCACGCAAAATAACTGCGACAATTTGAATTTTTTTCACTCGAGTTTTTTGCAGTATATTTAAAATTACATTTTTAAGTGCCCATCATTGGAAATCTTCTATATGCTAATTTGTTCATCAATTGTTAACAAATTATATCCGTTTTTTTCGCTGAAATTCAACGATTTTGAATAAAGCGATCGCCAAAATGGCTGTGGTACCGCCATTTTAAATTTTTTTTTTACAATTATATTTTATTTTGTTACTTTAAAGTACAATAAATAACATCATGATTTTAATACTTTTTCTTCCGTCCGAAAAAAGGCAAAAACATACGTTTTTTTTACTGCTACAGTGGTGTAACCCCTTAATTGAATGAGAGAAAATTTGGAAAAATTATGTGTGTGCGTGAGCTGATTTTTGACATTTCATCAGACATTCTCTAATAATTTGATATAACTCGATAAAGACTATCGTTGGTTAGTTTTTTCGGCGACGATCAGTCAAGCTGTTTCTAAGATAAGTGTCAATTTTTTTTGTCCACGTTTTAGGCCACAATCTTGAATCTATTTTAATCATTCAAAAACTGTTTGAAAGATATTAATTAATGAGAATTGCGCGTTGATTTTGGAAAAGACCATCCGGATCGCTTTTTTCATAATTAAATGTTGAATTATCTTGCAACGATTGTGATGAATCTTGTATGACCATAAATTTTGTAGTCTGAAATAACATACTAATTGTAAGATATTATTGACCTACGATAAGCGGTTGAATTATGAAACAATCATCAAAGAATAGAAGTTGCACGTTCTGTGGTGTAGGTAGCAACTGAAACTGATTACAGTTGACGTTCACACCTAATGAAATACATTTTTAAACCCGAAATGAATAAAATGTGTTAAATAATTAATTTAATTCATACAATTACAAATATTATGAGTATGTTTGAAAGAAAATCGTTTTTTATTGAATGCGAAATCTTTATTTTCGAAATAAACAGTTCAACATTTTATTTTTTAGTATGAAATAACATACTAAAATATTATAGGCCTACGATAAGCGGTTGAAATATGAAAAATTCATCAAAGATTAAAAGTTGCACGTTCTGTGGTGTAGATAGCTACTGATTACAGCTGACGTTCACAAAAATACATTTTTAAAATGTATGAATAAAATGTGTTAAACAAATTAATTTAATTTATACAATTACAAATATTAAAAATATGTTTTAAATAAAATCGTCTGTATTGAATGCGAAATTTTTATTTTCAAAATAAACATTTTATTTTTTGATTATTTGACGAATCTTTGTATGATGATAGAGTTCATGGCGTTATCGAACATCCTAAGATATTATAGACCTACGAAATTGGTTAGGTTATAACTTTGATCTGAAAAAAAAATCTTGAGTCAATTTTTTTGTTAATTTTTCAAATTACTCTCTTCTAAATGCACTTGCAATAACATAATGCAAGTTGGTATTGAAAATAAAATAAATATATTTTAATAAATACTAATAATAAATAAATACTAATTTAATACATTCTATTCACAAAAAATATATTTACGCTATTTTATTTGCAGATATTTTCTGGAGTCGTTTACGAAATAAAATGAAAATCTAAGTTTTTTTTTACATTTGTCAATCTTACTAGGATGTTCAAAACACGAAAAATTCAGATATACCATAATAGTCTAATAAAGTGCGAAATTTAAAGATCAAAGACATGGACTCTAAGGTAACATAAGAAGAACTACTGCAAAGGTTGGTAATGTAAAGTACTCTATTAGAAATAAATGTGAGTAGAAAAGGAAACTAGATCGGACCCATATTGGAAAAATTGTGTAGACTGCCTTGTGACCTTTGTCTTGGATGGAAAAATAGAAGGGCTAAAAGGACGTAGAAGGAAATCTGTTTATAAAAAGTTGTAAATAACACTTTCAATTATATTATATATATATATATTATATATATATTATTTGTGTGTCTACGAATGTAGGTTTATAACTCATAGATCGGCAGTGATAGACATAAGCGTGCGCAAATTCCGCACTATTAGGGTTGATTTCCATAAATCAACCCTTGTAGGAACATAATTACTTAATCTTAAAGTTATGTGTGTGAGAATTTGATTGATACGTACATAAGCCGATTTGGGCATGGGTATGGGTATATGGGTATGGGTACGCAGCATGCCCAATATTGTCGGTAAGGCCTACATAACTAACCCAAATGGAGTTATTGATTTTCTACGTAACTGAACCCAAGCTCCGGGGAACTGTCTTATATATATATATATATATATATATATATATATATATATATATCCATCTTGAAAGTTTTTTCCACGTTGGATCATATTGCTCAAAATTTGAAAGCCAATACATTGATTTCAAAATAATAAATAAATATATGAAATTATTTATTTGTACTAGTATTGGCACTAGACATACGTGTAAATTATTTTAATTCTTCAAATTATAAATATTGAATTCTCAACTTAAAATGTATTGTCACTAATTATTTTTTTTAATATTTCTAACTTTTACTATAGGTACTAAAATTTTTAATTTCTGAACACATGTTAATTTTCTTACTTTCAAATAATATTCAATATCGTAATATTTTTTTATTTATAATTTTTCACTTTTACTAAAAAAGTCGAATAGTTTGAATGAAATGAATTTTGTCAATATATTGTCAATCTACATACTAAAAAAACAAAATATGAAAAAAATTAAATTTTTTAAAAAAATCAATTTTTTCAAAAATTTCAAAATTTTTCAAAAATCTAATTTTTTCAAAGTTTTTTTTAATAATCTAGTATCTCGCACGGGAAGTTCCAGCAATTCGCCTCAAGGCACGATGTTTTACAACCATTGGTCCCAAAAACAATAATTTAACACCAACTGTCTGTGTTGGTGGTACCATCATAGATTTTATTTCAATTAAAAAATATTTAATAGACATTTTCTGTCACCTATTTTAAATAATTCTTTTCCATTTATCGACCAATTTAATCTATTTCATGAGCTACTGAAAAAAATATACATAATTCACTCGACGTCTTTGAAAGCTTTAAACGTTTCTAGATTCAAATATCACAGGATGATCAAATTAGATCGAAGATAATAGATTTGAAAAATAGTACAAAAATAATATTCTTTTAAAATTAATAAGCTACGATTACGTAAATACCCCTTATTTAATTGATAATAAAAAACTTAAATGTTTCTTCATAATCTAGGTAGCTTTTTACGAGAACGTTATAAAATATACAATAAAATTATCCTCCACTAAAAGTGGTCATTAAACAAAATTGATGAGTAATTTTCTTTCTTGTACAACGCAATAAACTTATATGAGAAATTATATATTCTTATACAACTCATTATTTCAAGTATAATAGACCTGATTATGGAAATTTCTTGCTGCTTTTCTCATTCTAGAATTGAATTAACTTACTTGAATTTGTGAAATGTTTTATTGCTCTAACTACAGTCCCCATTTTTATTTTTAATGCAATTTGTTGTATAAAAAGTAAAACTTCGAGGTCATTAAGGAAAAGAAAATTGTGGTAGTAAATAAAGTTGGAAAAGTTATATTAAGACGTATACTGCGTAAATTATCTGATTTTGTCCTAAATTTTGATTTGATTATTTATCTCCTCTATTTTATTGAACCATAAAAAAATAACATTTGAGAAAACAATCAAAAATATATCATAGTCTATCGAACAAGAATGTAGAAGGTTGATATTCATAAGAAAGAAATATATTACTTCGGAAAATGCACTAATTGAGAGCTGTTTTGGGCATATTCTGATGAAATAAGAAGAAAATGTTTTTTAATCATTCAAATCAGACGCTCTGTTCTCTCAAAAATTGAATCACGATTATTGGCACTTTTTGCCCCGTATCTTCGAAACGGCTCAACCAGCCTTTGCCAAAAAACTGAGGATACGTGCTATCCTTATCAATACGAAGCGAATATTTTTTGAAATATTCAAAACGGTTAACTCGTGTTCCCGAAATCGTCGACGCAACTTTGTATCCGCACACACACACATACATCAATTTTTTTTAAGGTATGCCAAAATGTTCAGAAGGTTTTGAAACGTAAAGATATATAAACATTTTCATTTTCGTTTTTTTGCGATTACTAAAACTGTTCCTACGGGAAGTTAAAATTAATAATTACTATCTTCAATTGAAGTCTTCTTTTAGGCAAAAAATCGAGCAAATGATCCATTGTCGGTTGTGGTGACAGTAAATTTTAGCATGACCACAATTAACGACGCCCACTACAGAAGGAATGTTGAGCATAAGACACCTAACACTAAATTGAAACATTGACAAATGCCTTAGTTTAACCCGAATTGACCTAAACCCCCTTGCAACAGGTTACGACCGCCCAGTAATCGTTTACCTCGGACGTCCCCTAAAATAATAACCGTAAATCAAAATAGTAATCATAGAGTTTTCGTCGGTAATGCAATCGTCGTGACAACCCCTTCGACGACGCCGCCGCCCTGGTCGATTCATCATAGCCAATATCTATAATTAAGTGAGTCGGACGTTGCGACTGACAGCGCGCAATACAAACTTAACAACGTCAGCATAACCAGGCCGAGAGAGGCCGAGGAGGCCGAGAGGGGCTGAGAGGGGCCGAGAGAGCCCGAGAGGCGGCCAGAGCTATTACACTGATAGGTATAAATATTTACTTAATCGCTCTCTCATCACAAATTCACAAACGGACGACTGATACTGGAACATATGAAAAATAAATAACATACGACAGTGCAATCTAACAGTGTAATCACCGTCTTCAATAAAGGTAGGTTAAGAAATATTTTCAAATTCACAAACGGGGATATGAAATATAAATTACATATGACTAAACATTTACCGCGTAATGATCGTTTTTATGTATTTCATTACGTAGTCTACGGAGGAGCTCGAGAGAAACTTGATTACAATACTAACTAGTGGGGTGTATGGCATCGTGCCTTAAGGCAAATTGCTGGAACTTCCCGTACCGTAACGAAATGTTCGAAGAATACTGAATGTTTTCAAATAGATTATTATTAATATTGTAACATTGTCTAATATTTATAAGAATTATATAAACTAAATTGCAAAGTTGAAATTATTTGTTTAAAGTATGTTAGAACTATAGTCAGAATTAAAATTAAAATCTGAATTATTTTCGATATGCAAAAAAAATTTTTTTGGAAAAAAAAAAGTTGAAACAATTTTTTTTCCAAAATCAATTATTTTGTTATGACAAGCAGAAAGTTCTTTGAATCATTTAAATCAGACGCTTAGTTCTCTCAAAACTGCCATTTTTTACACATTTGGCTCCGTATCTTCAAATGGCTGAGCCTGCCTTGCCAAAAGCTAATAAAACACTTCTCCCAATCATTACTAATTGAATGTTTTTAGATGATTCAAATCGGATGCTCCGTTCTCTCAAAAACACGATTTCTACTTTCTGCTCTCTTTGCTCTTTATCTCCGTAACTGCTTGGACCTGCCTTTGCCAAAAATTAATTAGCACATCTCCCTATCAATAGGAATCGAATGTTTTTTGAACCATGCAAATCGGTTGATCCGTGCGCCCGAAAACGTGACTGGAAATTTGTATCCATACATACATACACACACACATCCATTTTTTCTGAGGTATGCCAAAATGTTCAGAAATCTTCAAAACGTCGAGAAAAGTAAAAGTTTTCAATTTTTTCGGCCCATTACAATAACTTACCCTACGGGAAGTTAATAAAAAAATTTAAAAAAATTTAAAAATTAAAATACATTATGATAAAACCAATTCATCCAATGTTATGGGCCGATTCTGCCGCACAACAGACTGATGTTATGGCAAGGCCATATTATGCTCCAACTTCCATACATTATGATACTGAATCATACTGAATACTATCAAAATGTCATGTATTTGCTGTGCATTTAGACAGTTTTACACATAAACTGCAAGGTCTCTCGTGTGTTATGAAGCTGTGTCAGAAAGTGTTATGTTTTCTCTCTAACATCCTGAGAAAGAAGCCTGACTGCGTAGCATCCACATGGCTTTTTCAATATTTAGAACCATTCAATAGAAATTTACGAAGAACAAAATTGATCCTCTAACTAATATCTAGAGTGATGTGTTTGATTGACGAAGACTATAGAGATCTTTTTAAAAAACAATCTTGATAGCGAAGTTTCAAAGTGCCCCAGGTGGTAGCTACAAATATATATTGCTACAAGAAAATTTCTTTTCGTTGAAAAAAAAAGCTGTTCAGCAAATGTTGGACTAAATTTCGTGAAAATTGCCAACATACGACAAAAGCCACTTGATTAATAAAAGTCACTGTCTGTCCAAGACAGTGATTGATTAATAATTTATTTTTCCTAAATTAATTGAATAGTTAATTTTGGATTAATTGAGTACGATTTTTTTGTATTTGTATAAATTAAAAAAAAATTATTCAGATCTCAACAATTTGAGTTATATATTGACTGAATGTCTTCTGATCGGGATGGCTTACATAAATTTCAAATATCTGCTTTCTGGTATCTTGTGATTTTATATTCACAGGAAAGTTAAAATATTTCAATATCACGTTTGTTAATAAATTTTCAAAATATTCTCTTGAATATTAGATGATCTTCAAATGAGTGCTGCAATAAATAGATACCCATGCATATTTTTTCCTTCCCATTACAAGTATTATAAATAATAAAACTTGTAAATTATAAAGTTACGCTATTGCCATATAATCAAATAGATTAAAGTAGTTGTGGAAATTGAGCAAATGAATATTCCATCTATAGTTACAAAACGTATAAATATTTACTGAATTATTCTCATCATAAATTCACAAATGAATTGAAGCCGCGGAATAATGCAATATGCGCGGATATTGAACAACCTTTGCGAATTACCGTATTTTTTATTTATTTCATTTATAGACGTACTATACAGAATAATACCTTATCAATATAATGGAAAGCTTTATAAAATAGAAGAAATTTAACATGAATGAATGAATTTGCTTGATTCATTTTTCTAGAGCTACTTTCATTTGGATCAATATAGTAATGGAAATTTGTAAGAGCTGTGGAATCCAGATATTTACTTCTAATAATATGAATAAATTTAGTATCAGGATTTAAGTTCAGAAAGTTTCTGCAAAATCGATTGAAAGTATTTTCAACATATCTTCATTGGAGTAAATCAAATGTATTAGCATAGTGCTCAAAGAAATATCTGAATAATACGAGAAAATTATAATTATTGACCCAGTACTTTCAGTATCTCAAAAAAAAACATTTGAATAAATATTTTTACCTACAACAAGTAATGCTTCATTTTCTAGAGAAATGCTTATTAATTTCTCTAAGTTTGCAAAGTTCTTAATTACTATTGGAAATTCTTATTTACTCTGTTTCAAAGATTACTATAATTCTTGTGTATTTGAACAAAATATAACGACATTGAAATATTCTATGTTTGATAAACATGTTTATATATTTGCATTTACAACAGCAAGACAAAAGTATTTACTTCTTATATTTTTTATATTACAAAGTTTCGGATTTTTTTTCTAAGACCTGAACATTGTCTTAAAAAATAATGTATATTGTTGTTGATTGACAATAAATATATGCATACAAAAAAACTGTTTTAAAACTGCTATATATATTGTTATCAGTTCAAAACTATGCTCTCAGAACATAAGATTGATTTTTACCACAGTTTTAATATAAAAATCCTATCAATTTATATAAAAAAGAATACTAGGTGTTAGAAGATTTGATAAATCTTGTTTTGATTATTTATTTTTTAAATTCTTCTTTATTTTAGGACATTTATTGAAATTAAAGTTTATAAATCTAATTTATTTTGCAATATTTAACCTGATATTTTCACCTTTTTTGACGATTTGGACAGTGAATTTCAATTTCTTAAGTCATTAAAAAATGTACTATAATTATTTTTATTATAACTGGCACTGCGGTGTGAAATGGCAATAGAAAATCTCTCAAACTATTTTTCCCTGAATCAAATTGGAGTTTAACTAAGCTCACGGACCTGCCATAAGGCAGTACTACCCATTATTATTATATATAATAAATTTTAATTATGCAATTTGTATATCCAACAACGTATTTTACTGGATTCAAAGTTATGTATGAAATTGCAAAACATATTAAATTGCATTTAGACAATTAAATCATATTATACGAGGCCAACAAACTTGTTGATGTAAATAATATAATAGTTTCAAAGCAAAATTTGTAACAAAATACAATTACTGCCCTAACTTATTTTTCGCAGCAACAAACTTTTAACAAGCCAGTGGATATTATAATTCTCTCTTCATTTTATTAATAATGATATAAAGGTTACAGTGTTTAAAGCTTATTTGATGCAATTATGTAATGCACAGCATGTACTATGAAAGAAAATTAGGTGTGAGTGGTATTTTGCCAAATAATTACGAAGAAACAATCCGGGACATCTCTACAAAAACTGATCAGCACGATTCCAAACTGATATCTTTTTAACAGTTTTTAGAATTTTTATAATTGCTTCAGGATTTTTGCAGAAATGTCGACAAAAATATCTCCAGTATCGGCTAGTTGTAAAGAAACTGCTTAGCAGATTGTCTTTCATATGGTAAAAATAAGTAAAATACAACCAATCTCTAGCACGTAGCTCCCTCAGCATTGCACATTTGTCTATTAAATAATTTTATTCCCTATGTTTTTCTATCATCAGCAATGAATGTAATGTATAAATAACACCAATACGAATGTATAAATACCGTCAACCTATTTAAATTATTTATAACGTATACAACTAGAAAAAAAAATGAAAAGCTGGCATCGGCCCTAGAATCGTTGATGTGCATTTGCACATCAGCCGCCAAAGTAGAGGGAGTATGAGAGCGGCGTCGGATAGAAACCTTTCTAAGACCGAGAAAGTACAAGTGATTTGGCACATGGCCATTTCGAAATTTATCCTATAGCACCATACACTAGAGATAAAAATCCGAGATTTACAAAAACCTTATATCCGCAGACTGCGTTCGACCTTAAATCTATTCGATATAGGAGCTGCCATGAATGAATTGACATATTCGAGAGTTACCACTTCAGATGAAATCAACTGTAGTCTACTCGGAGATACTTAGGAAATATATCAAAACAAAGTTTACCATACTTGTTATATTTATTATGCTAGCTAAGATAAAATAGAATTTTCTGCGCCCAGTCCTTTTAATTCTTCTGAAACCTTTCCCAGAAAATGGTTACAAATTTTTGGAACTAGAAAGTTCTAATGCCATTACAAATCTGAGACCTTCCTAGAACTTACAAACATTTATAGTCTATTTAGGACAGTTTTAGGAACCGAAAGTGTTTTGCTTAAGTACTTACAGTACCTAAAAAGATCTTAATGTATAGGTAAACTAGTGCATGGCATCGTGCTCTTGTGTAGAACTTCCCGTACCAATTTTTTTTTTTTTTTGAAAAATCCATAATTTTTTTTGAAAATTTGAAATGAAATGAGATATTTGAATCAACATGTCTCCTTGATAATAGAAATCGAATGTTTTTTGGCTCATTCAAATCGGTTGATTCGTAATACCGAAATCGTCGACTGAAATATGATAATCTTTGTAGATTTGACTAGATTCTCTATTCTATATCTTTTGTTTTGATAAAATCTGTGCTTTTTGCTACAAAATTGTCATAAAAATTACTTAAGTATTACTTAAATTAAGAGGACCATAAAATTTTTTAATGCGTTGAGAACAAAAAGACGACGAAATGCAGAAATATAATTCTGGTAATGTCATTATAAACCTTTAGTATGATTTTATATAAAAAACATCAATTCACCAAAATTACCGACTTCAAATGTGATTTGCCAATTGCATTTACGAATTTATTTTTTGTAACTTTCAAGTAGGTACTATTTCTTGTAAATAGAATACTTGGCAGTAATCAATGCTATACAAAATATTTCAGCAATTGAATATAATTTATAATCACTTCTGAAAATAAAATATGAGATTCTGAAAGTGCTAAAAGAAAAAAAAGAGATGCATTTTAGTAAGAACATAGCGCGCTGGAATTATTTTAATATTGAATTGCTTAATAAGAATAGACGAAATGTTTTAAAAGTGCTATAGATTATTGTATTTTACAGAACTTCATTTCAAACTTTAAGTGTGATTTAAAATTCATGCAACGCAATAAAAAATTAAAAGTGCTTTAGCGATTAATATTCTATATTAAAATGAAATTGTAAAGTATACTGAGCTCTTAGACATTATAAAATTCGAACATATTTGCCAAATACTATATTTTATTAATATTGAGTGTAAATGTTCATAATAAACTAGGTGTAAGTGGCATTTTGCCATAATGCATGTTGCACGAACTTCCCGATATGTCTCACCTAAACATATAAATACTTTACCCAATTTCGATTCAAACGATTCAGAATGACTTGAAACGACGATGTGATATAAAATTAGCAAACTGAATTTTTTGACAAAAACATCAACTTCTTAGGAAAGTTCTCTTATTAACTTCCCGTAGAATAAGTTATAGTAATCGCAAAAAATCGAACATGAAAACTTTTATATATCTTTACGTTTCAAAGGTTTCTGAACATTTTTACATACCTTAAAAAATGGATGCATGTGTATGTGTGCGTGCATGTGCTTGTGTGTGTGTATTCGGATACAAATTTTCGTCGACGATTTTGAGAACACGGTTCAACCGATTTAAATGATTCAAAAAACATTCGATTCGTATTGACGGAGAGACGTGCTGATTAGTGTTTGGCAAAGGCAGGTACAGCCGTTTTGTAGATTAACTACTAGCCAACAATTGCATCATAAAAATGCCTAAATTTCAGTAAATACATATTGACATGGAATGTATTAGTGTTCTCCTAAATAATAGTGATTTCCGAAATTCAGCCCATATGATCCTGTTGTAATGCTTCCGCACTTTCTAGTGTATCTCTGTATGAATTCGGATATGGGTTGAAGTGTTATGGCTTATTTATAGGTTTCGGTTATGGTTATGTACATAAAATTATTTCCGATATCAAGTAGTCTAGGATAATATGTAACTATACATACATACATATATATACTCCTATATATTGTTTGTTATTTCTCTATCCCTCGACTTGTTTGAAAATGGCATTTCATATGTTTTTCTATTAATATTTCCTTTCATTTTTCACTCAGGTGGTACAATAAGTATATATTTTAACATTTTGCATTTGCATATAAATCTGTGCTAAATGTATATATTTGTGTATATTATACTTAAAAATGTGTGCGTAAATGTATCATTTTTCATATTATCCCATTTGTGAATTTCTTTTATTATGTAAATTGGGGCTAATTCTGACATTCATTTATCGTTCCCAAAAATAATTTAGAAAGCAGTCGAAATGGGAATGATTTATAATATGAATATATTAAAAAAAGGAATATATTTTATTATAATATATATATATATGTATATATATATATATATATATATATATATATATATAATTTTCGGGTAGTAAAAATTCTAGTTTATTAAATTATTTACTACGTATTGCAATCGACCTTCTGCTCATTTTTAGTACCTAATTTCTACAAAAATTCTTGAAGAAAAATAACAAAAAAACCTATATAAAATTTAAATTATCAAAAATTTAAAAATACTAAATATGTTAAAATAATAAAAAATTGTAAACATTTTTTGAAACATGTTCTCCCATTTTCATATTTTTTTGTAAATGTTTTGAATGTATTTACGGCTGTCTATGGTTTTATTAAATTATTCGCAAGTCGCTAATTCAGTTTTTTTTCATTTTCTTTATTCTATAAGTTGTTTGAATTTTAATATATATTTCACGAAAGCCATTACAAAAAGCAACCCAATGGTAGTTCTATCTAATTACACATGAAAAAATAAAGTAGTGGGTATTACTGCCCTAGGTGAGTTAAATCCCAACTCGATTCAGGAAATAATAGTGCGAGAGATTTCACATTGCCACTTTATACCGCAGTGCCCAAAATCCACTATTTTCAATGAGAAACATATTTTTGATCTATATTTTCAAGTGAAATTGTATCACTACTGCACGATGTCAGTTTAACCAGAGCGGAAGTTCAAACTCACGATCCTGTTCACACAAGGCTGTGCGATTATTTATTATGTCATGGAACACCTTTAATTATACGTATTTATTTTCTGGAATCTGGAACGTTGAAAATTTTTAAAAAAAGATTGAGGTTTCGTCATAATTGTGAATTATATGATACTCCTACCTAATTGTATATATACATATTTATTTGCAATTGTAATAATATTTTCTAATTCGTTACAGCTGTGTCCCAAAAAACTGCTTCATATCAGGTTGCCATAAGCAAACATTGAATCTGGAACGTTGAAAATATTTGAAAAAAATACTGCTTGAGTTTTTGTTATAATTGTGATTTATGTTCAAAATAGATTGTAAAGAGATTAGATTTTTGAGTAAACCTAGTAAATTTTGAGTAAAGTCTAGTAAGATATCACGTGGATTTATTTTTTCTCTTTAAAAAAAAAAAAAAAATCAAAAAAGTTCCAAACGTTTTTTCTGGGTTAATATTAAATATACAACTGATGATGGATGGAGAAAGTGGTGTAGTTTTAATTTTCACCAAGGGGGGAGGTGGAATTCAAAAATCGATCACGTGATTAATGGAAGCCCCATTTCAAAGTACAAAAGTGACCAGCGTATTAAGCGGGAAATCATATTAAGCGGAATCACCTTAACGGTGTTCTGTTGTATACATGAGTGTGTACATATTAATGTATATGTGTTATAAACTTATATATAAAAGACAGATCATTCTCAAAGAATTGCGCGCAGTGTATGTATATCGTTGTTGAATAAAATGTCGCTATAAATAAATCGATATTTATAAGTGGAATAGATGAGAGAGATCCGCCGTTGTAGTAATTTAGTCATTAAACAGTCTCGTACATTCTTCGGCATCGGCTTTGCTTTGGCTTTGGCTTTGGCTTAGCACGTGTTTCCGTTATTTACGAAACAAAGTGCTATTTCACTCGGAAATGGATAGAGTCGCAGTCGACTAATATTTATAAATAACCGACTACGAATTACATTTTACTCGTATTAACATACGGCTCTCCCGTGGACTAGTAGTCAGAGCTATGGGCTTCCGGTCAGAAGTGGGCTGAAGTCAAGCAGTAGTGGCATGGGTTTTCACTTGCTAATATAGACAACAATATGTTTCCTAATTTTCTTAGTCATTACACGGCATTGGTGCATTTAATAAAAAAAATGCACCACTATCACATAAATTAGAAAAGCGCCACTGGATTTATGTGATCAACTCTCATGATAAAAAATTGAAATAACTTAGTCATTATTTATAAGAAATTATTTTATAAGTAAATAGTTAAGATTATATAATTATCAATAAAATATTGATAACGAATGGGGAATAACTGTTGAGTTGTTTTTCCGACATGCACCTTTAGTATACAATGTCCCTTTACGGCTGACAATTGTAAATTCCACAAATTTACTAAATGTTCTTAACTGGACAGTTGTAAATAAGATAGAGAGTAAAAAAAAGGAAAACATCACGAAAATTGTAATAATAAATTCATCCTATAAAAATACGACAAACGTTTGTGATTTCTTTTATAAAAACCCACACGTCGTTTAAGAAGTCAGTACAAATGCTCACAGGACTCGTTAAGCCAGTAGCTTCCAACTTTTTAGAACAGAAAAATTTCGAAAATAGTATTATGGAAACAGCTGTACGCCCTCTTTTCAACAGACACAGATTGGAAACCACTGCTTTAAGTCTTAATTGATGATATAAAAATTATCATCATACTATACTTCGAATCTTTACGTTACAAAGGCTTTCCAACATTTTGGCATACCTTAGAAAAAATTTATGTATGTGTGTGTGAGTGTGTATGTATGTGTGTGTGAGTGTGTATGTATGTGTGTTCGGATACAATTTTTCATCGACGATTTGAATGATTCGATTCCTATTGATGGGAAGACGTGCTGAATAGTTTTTGGTGAAGACAGGACCAGCCGTTTCGAAGAAACGGAGCAAAAAATGCCAAGAATGGTAATTCAGTATTTGAGGAAACAGAGCGCCCGATTTGAATTATTCAAAAAACATTTCACTTGTATTGACAAAATGAACAACTAATAAATTTTTGGGAAGGCAGGCAGGTTTAGCGTTTCCGGGGATCCATTAAAAAGTAAAAAATAATGCCCATTTGGCGGTCAAAAATGATCATTAGACATATGCACATCACATTACCAGATATTTTATAGAGATTATAATAAGAAGGATTTTGTATAGATTTCTATGGGTTCCGTACCAATGTTTACACTTAGACTACGAGGCGGCGCTTAAGCGCTTCAATAATTCAGGTCTAAAACAACTTCGGAACGCTGTTTTAGAACCTTTAGAAATAATTCAAATTATTCAAAAAAAAATCATAATAAAAAAAATTCAAATTTTTCAATAAAATCCATTTTTTTTTCAAAAATTTCAAAATTCTCAAAAATTCAATTTTTTCATAGTTTTGAAAAAAAAATAGTCTTTTTCTAAATTTTACTATACGGTGCGGAAAATTTCAGCAATTCGCTTTAAAACATGATGCCATGTATCACTAGTTTTCAAAATTTTCAAAAGTCTAAATTTAAAAATCTAGTTTTGAAAAAAAATAGTTTTTTTTTTACTTTTAGTTCTCGGTACAGGAAGTTCCAGCAATTCGCCTTATGGCACAATACCATGCACCACCAGTTTTCATTTCCGACTGCGGTCGGTCCATTTCCCATGGAAATGTTTCCTCCAACCGTGTGCGTCAGTCGAACGCGTGTTCCCTTACAAGAGGTGTACGGTTACAACGGTAACAACAATGCATTTGGCTGAATTTGACGATCAAAAGCGTTTACAAAGGTCCCGACTACATTATACATGAATTACACGATGCAATGATAGCAACGAGATTCAATACGGTAAATCGACTACCTGTTTGAAGTCGACGAGAGGAAGAAAAGACGCACACGCGCGTACCAGGAGATAATGTGAGGGAAATCCGAGCTCTCTTTTCATACAACTGAGTACTTCTTCTGCCTTTACATTTATACTTCAAAACCATATTTATGGAAATACGAGGACATAACGCTAAACAAAATGATAATTTTTATTTGAAACAAACAAGAATAAAAAAACAACACGATATAGAGTGCTATCAAGCTATTCAATAAACTACCAAAGAGATCAAGATGACTGAAGTAGAGCAGGGTAGAGCGGGGTATAAAGCTCCGAGTAAAAAAGATCCACTGCCATTATCTTATAAAGAAGTTTATGAGATAATGGCATAAGCTAAGCATTTTTTAACGATACTATTTTAAAACAGAGGATAAACTAGTGGTGTATGGCGTCGTGCCTTAAGGCAAAATGCTAGAACTTCCCGTACCAAAAATTACTTTCCCGTAATTGTTTTATTAAGTATATGTGGTGCTTTATAAGGTTTTATAAGGTGTATGTGGTGGTTTATAAAGTGTATAAGATGTACCATGAACATTATAGAGCTTTTTTTGTTCCTGAATAAAAAAACATGTAGGTAAATAAAATATCTAGGTAAATCGAGAAGCTTATAAAAATTGAAGACGAATGCCTAAATGCTCAAAAACAAAAAAATATTTTCAAAGCAATCGTACTGCTGTAACTGCATACAGACGAAATGCCAAGCGCGTAAGCAACGTGTCGTCGTCTAACGGATAAACATTGGTACGGAACCCATAGGAATGTGAACAAAATTTATACTTATTGTTAAAATCTCTATAAAATATCTGAAAATTTGATGTGCATATGTTTAATGATCATTTTTGACCGCCAAATGGCATTTTTTTTACTCATTTACATCCAAAACTGCTAGACCTACCGTCTTGTTAATACAAGTAAAATGTTTTTTGAATTATTCAAATCGGACGCTCCGTTTTCTTAAAAACTGAGTTACCGTTTTTGGCACTTTTTGCCCCATATCTTCGAAACGGCTAGACCTGCCTTTGCCAAAAATTAATAAGCACGTCTCCTTATCAATACGAATAGAATGCTTTTTGAATTATTCAAATCCCTTCATCGGTGTTCCCGAAATCGTCGACTAAAATCTGTATCCGAACACAGATACACACGCACACACATACACACACACATAAATCCATTTTTTCTAAGGTATGCCAAAATATTCAGAAACCTGAAACGTGAAGTTATATAAAAATTTTCATTTTTCCTACAAAAAGTTAAAAATTAATTAAAGTTGCAAAAAATGCGGTACGTACTATATCTTGTAAGATCAATATTATTTTTCATAATGATAAATTTTTTTTTTACCTATTGCACAATACCATTTTTTTACCTATTGCACGATAATTTTTGTAATTATTGTGCTGGCAAGATTTCTACTAAAAAATAATTATTTACTATTTGAAACCATCCTTTTACCCAGTAGGTTATTACTGCGACCTAATCAACTCTTGTCTACTAGATGTTCTCGTGTTTTGTACACGCGTGTAATATCATCTCATTAACATATAAATTACTTATAAATTTCGTCTATTTGATTATGCTCTTAGAGCGAATTGTATTCGCCTAACTCTATATTTACCTCTTGCACGAGGACGACATTATTCGACTGTGTTTAATTAATGGAACTTTGATAGATGCGCTCTTTCATCATTAGAAGTGGGATCGAGCAGTTCGTCTTAAATATACATGCTAAGGGAAATAGGTGACATTCGAATCATAATATTTATAAGTAAACAAAAAGTTTTTTATAAAAGCATTCATGAAATGAATTACTTTCTTTGCTAATACATTAAGTTTAAGGCTTTGATGCTAAACACCACTGAAGTATTTTTACCAACTACTTTCCATAGTCTACTAAAATTTTATGGTACTTGTTTCGACAATTAAACTTGATGTTCTCCTTGTTGAGTGTATTTTTCCATAAATTCGCTTTGATGACTATATTAGATAGGGAACAAAATATCATTAAATGTATCTAAAGCTCACTAATGGCATTTTAAGCAAATGAGTTCGCGCAACCCATTATGCTACGAAAGATTTACATCACCCAATTGCGAATGGAGAGCTCTGATGAAAATTAATTATATCTCGTGGAAAGGTTTTTTCAGGTATCAAATAAAATATTATGGTTTGCCATGGACAACAAATTGTGAGTGCAGCACTTAGGGATAAGCTCATGAAATTATATATATATATATTATAGTTTTTTATCTTTTAGGATACTAACCGTGCTGATAATTTGAATGCCCCTTTCACTTGTATTTTGAAATAAAAAGATTTATACTCGCTTAAATAATACGGGGTTAAATAGAGTGTACGGCTTTAAGTGCCGTCCGGCGTTACGGGACTTTCCCCTATATTTGAAATATTTTGGAATATGAACTTTTTGAAGCGTTTTCACGAAATCGCCGACGAAAAATTGTATCCGCACATACATACGTTCATTTTTTCTAAGGTATGCCAAAATTTTCAAAACCTCTAAAACGTAAACATATATAAAAATTTACATTTTCGATTTTTTTTTGCGATTACTATAACTTACCCTACGGGAAGTTAAAAACATGTACGTGTAAATAAACAAATGCATTTTCCTAATAGTTCCACCGCTGACCATAAAATTTCCTCTCACAAATCGCTTTACATAAAAAACACGTGTGTTGTGTGTTTTCCAATTGCATGGTTATACAATTCTCGTATAATTCTAATTCTCCTGTATAATAATTCTGATTGCGATATTAGTCGTATCTGATGTACATGCTAATTATGTTCCACGAATAAATTAACTCGGCCGTTATAAAATATCCCACATTTAGCATTTAAACTAGGTGCGTGGTCTGTTGTGCTTATAAAAATACAGAACTATAAATAGAGAACAAAGCATTTCGTACTATTTATACAATGTGTCGGTATTTAACAAGTGACTAGTGACACTAAATGAAAACGTTCTAAAATTAGTACCGGTGCCAACAGAACCAGATTCGATTATTATATTTGTATTTGAGGTTGTATACATACAGAAGTGCTTCG
>NW_020537222.1:0-15181 GCF_003426905.1 Ctenocephalides felis | reverse complement strand
TAGATGAGTTACTGAAAATATACTCCTCCTTATATATTTACATGCCTTTGGATAGTTACAAAGTTGGCAAGGTTTAGTTGAAAAAGCTTTCCTCTATATTATATTTAATTCCATATGAATAAAAATATGACACTCCTTGTAAGTAAACTGTAATATAAGTATTATTTACTATTGGGTGAAATTGTAATTTATATATGTTACTGCTTCTCTCCTATTATGAGCACATTTCTGTGGTCATTTATTTTAAAATTTGTGCAATCTAAACCATTGTGATATATTTGTTTCCGAATGTCGAACTGTCCATTTGTGGCAAAGGGGATAATTTCGAACTCGTTCTATCCGGACAACGATATTATTCAGCTGGGACATTTGGTCAAGCTTGTGATGTACGATTCTCACTTACTAAAGTATATATGGTATAATAATATAAGGGGTATTTTGTTTTTGCCAGAAAAACCCAACTTGCTAATTTCGTTCAAGAATTCCTGAATTTGATGCAGCTCGAACTAACACGTAGGCAACCTAATTGGTTAATGGGCTAGAAATCACAAGTCTAAATAGAAAATAAACTCCTAATATACAAGACAATTTTTAAACCAATATGGTCATACGGTCTACAACTATGGGGTGCGGCCAGTAAATCAAACATAACTATTGTACAGAGGTTCCAAAACAAAATTTTGAAAGAAATTGTGAACGCTCCAAAATATGTCCCCAACTGGTTAATACATCAAGATGCCAAAATTCCAACTATAGAAAAAGAAATTAATCATTACTGCTCCAGATACAAAGCTCGTCTAAGTCGTCATCTAAACCAGTTAACATGTGACCTGTTCAAGCCTATACCGCCAAAGCGTCTCAAAAAAGAATCTGCAATGATTTACTACAACAAAACACATAAAATCTAAAAAGGTGCTATCGCAGGATAGCAATCCTTCTCACGCTATCAAATAAATATACCTATAAATTAGCTGAATGTACTGTATGTATAGCTTGCTAAGTACAATAAAACAAAAAAAAAGTTTGGAAACAATATGTTGACCTTGCATCTATGTTTTCTTAAATTGGCTGCATGGCTTCTTCTCTGAAAAAGGAGAGGAGTTAACTCGTCACCGGTTAGAAAATGTCTAGTGATGCATCTTGGCTGCTTGAACCTAATATATAATTATAACAGATAGCATTCACAGAATAAAATTTTAATAACCAAGCACTTTGTATGTTTGCTATTAGCAATTAAATTATATATTTGTGCAGACCTGTTTCGGGTACTCTATTAGTTTTACGTACGCGGTATGTAAGCGCGCTTGAATTGAATTCGACGTCGGCTATTCATTTCATTCATTCGCTGTGTGCGTACTGCAAATCTATATAATAGCCGTATAGCCAAGCAATAATTAGTTATCGCGTTTGAAGTGTTTGAACAGGAAAAAGGAACGATGGGCGTCGGCCGCAAGATTGTCAAACGGTTTTTCAGTTAGTATATTTGCTGATTTATGCGTGCATATGGTTAAGATATGTTACGATACTGAGTGCATTTGAATAGAAGACTCATCTGGCATGAACATATAATTAAACAGCAACAGCTTGAACTGGCACGCAGACAATTTTATTGGCTAATTGGCTGGAAATCACATGTTTCCTTAGATTTCTTACACTCTTAATATACAAAACAATCATTAAAACAATATGGTTTGTGGTTTACAAATCTCTGGTACGGCTATATAGAAATTCCACAGAAGTTCCAGAACAAAATTTTAAAACAGATTATAAAGAAACTATGTACCTAACTGGTTGTTACATCAAGACCTGCATATACTTATCAAGAGATTAACCAATTCTGCACCAGGCTAAGTCAACATCCAAATCAACTGACCCAATTGACTTGCCCTAACCTTTGGCACATAAGCGACTAAAGACACGAAATTGTGAAGGATTAATACATGAAATTAATTAAATATTTACGGCAAAAATTATCTAATAGAATGATAACTATCAAAGGATAGTTGTCCCTTCCACGCTATCTTCAGCAATTGTTCAATTTTTTAGCTTAATGTACTTTGTATATATTACTAATTTATGAGATCATATCATATTTGTATCAGTATTGCGATATAAATCCAATTCATTTTTCTTCTCGTACCGAGATGGACCACAATTTAGCTTTCTTTCCCGACTTTTTATAGTTTTATTTATTTTATTTCTTAAACCTTATTGAAAATAGTTAACTTGTCAATAATTTTTATAAATTATAACATTTTTTAAATTTCTTAACACTATTTCAATTTTTATAATTGCTTGTTATAATTACTAGTAAAAAGATGATTTCTATTATTTTTATTTATTGAGAAATTCTACTACTTATTTCTATTATCACAATCTTTGCAAATCAATCATTTCCATTGGTTGAGAAATGCAGATCAGGCGCATATAATTCCCTTACTGGCAGAGCAATAATGTTATCAAAACAATTTCTTACATTGCATAAATTACTATTTAAGTGCATTTGCAAATAATGATTTTAATTGATAAGATTACTATTAAAGCCCTTCGGAGTGCTGACAAGCTTCGATGCAAGCAATCGAGAATATTTGAGGGATTTTAATACTTGGCGCAGAAATTTCTCCGCGAATATTTTATACTAGAATTAATATTTACACGTTTTGTGGTGGAATTGCTAAATTTTGATAATGAACTATTCAAATAAAGATATAGTTTCGCTTGTAAAAATGGTCGAAAATATAAATAAAAACTGATTTCTACAGCAATCACGTATATGACTGTGAATTTGTTAATTGGTTTTTCGATTTTTTCAAATCTGCTAAATATGTTCAAGCTTTAGCTATGATCAGTTCCTTGTTTTTTCCAAGAAGCATTAGACCTGATAATAATAATAAATGTTTGTCTGTTCGAAGGCAGGTCCACAGTGTGGGTGCACTATAATTTTTTTTGTCTCTCCCTTGTTTATTATTCTCATTACAATTTTATTACCATTATTCATTTTGTGCACTTTTATGCATTTTCATTTCAAACTTCTGCTTCTATTTTTAGGCTTTCAGTTGTATTTTCTCTTCTCACGTAAGTCACCAATCATCTGCATTCTTTTTCCCAATTTTTTCACTCATTCTATTTCATACTTTATTAACTTCCCGTAGGATAAGTTATTGTAATGGGCCGAAAATCGGAATTGAAAATTTTTACATTTCTCGACGTTTTGAAGGTTTCTGAACATTTTGGCATACCTCAGAAAAAATGGATGTGTGTGTGTGTATGTATGTATGGATACAAATTTCCAGTCACGTTTTCGGGCGCACGGATCAACTGATTTGAATGGTTCAAAAAACATTCGATTCCTATCGATAGGGAAAAGAGCTGATTAGTTTTTGGCAAAGGCAGGTCCAGCCGTTTCGGGGATACGGAGCAAAGAGTGCAGAAAATAAAAATCGACATTTTGAGAGAACGGAGTATCGGATTTGAATGATCTAAAAAACATTCAATTAGTAATGATTGGGAGAAGTGTTTATTAGTTTTTGGCAAAGGTAGGCCCAATCATGTCGAAGATACGGAGCTAAATATGTAAAAAATGGCAGTTTTTGAGAGAACTAAGCGTCCGATTTGAATGATTCAAAGAACTTTCTGCTTGTCTTAACAAAATATTTGATTTTGGAAAAAAAAATTTTGCTTCATTTTTTTTTTTTTTAAATTTTTTGTATATCGAAAATAACTCAGATTTTATTTTTAATTCTGACTATAGTTCTAATATACTTTAAACAAATAATTTCAACTTTGCAATTCAGTTTATATAATACTTATAAATATTAGACAATGTTACAATATTTATAATAATTTATTTCAAAACATTCAGTATTCCTCGAACATTTCGTTACTGTACGGGAAGTTCCAGCAATTTGCCTTAAGGCACTATGCCACCCACCCCACTAGTTTATAATGGATTTGATCCAGTTTTATTTTCATTATCATGGTCATTAGATTTCTTTCTTCGTTCACTTTTTTTAGCAGTTTTATATTTCAGACCAAATATATTAGAGAATCCATAGAAAATAGAAAAAATCGGTGCAAAAATTGAAAATAGATAAAAACAAATCAATTTCTGCGTCCAAATGTAAGGACAAACGATTGGAAAAAGAAAAAAGGACAGACCGTATCATACGTGTGAAATACAAGTCTATTCTTTAATCGCTTCATATACGAAATTTTAGAAATGAATACAAATTTTTATTCCTACCAGACTTACTTTGTGTATCGTGTAGTTCTACCAATGCGACCTAAACCAATATTTGACTAGCGGACTTTTTAAACTTCTGAACCGCTAAAAGTTTTATGATTCGTTCAGCAGTCCATTTCTTCTCTGTGATATTTTTGTTTGCGCGTCAATACTTCTCTACGACTATGTACCAGTATTTGTGTGTGGGTGCGTTTTGTATAGAAACGCGTATAGGAAATATAGGTATAGTAAATGTTCGTATGTTCGCGGTTTACCCGAGTAATTAGCGTGTGTAGGCAATTAGCGAAAACCTAATGCTGTTGTATGCAGTGCGACGTTTTGCTTACATTAGGATGCCCTATGCATATAGATTTGTATTATATTATATTAGGTTTCAAACAAATTGTATTATGTGCATAACATACATAAACACACACATTTACACATTACACGCATGATATATATATATATATATATATATATATATATATATATATATTTATATATATTAGGGTGGTCCTTAATATGGAAATTTTCGAATTTCCTTGCTCTCAAGGGCTCAAATTATTCCAAATTTATAAAAAACAATTATCTGAAAGTTTTAGCTCTTAATATTGTTTTTTAGATAGAGCGCAATTTAATCAAAGTTTTGTATGGAAATAGCATGAAAAAAATTTCAAAAATTTTGTAGAGCGTCGAATTTTCAATAAAAAATGACACGAATTTTTACTTTTAATTCATTTGTCGCTAAGATATACCTAAAAAATTTTTTTTTAATTTTCAAATTTTTTTCCATGTATTAGTTTGTCAAATATCTCCCTTCCGCCTTTTTGTATTAAAACAAGGGCAAAAAAGCGGAAGGGAGATATTTGACAACCTAATATATAATACAAAGCTTTGAACGAGTCCAGCAAAGACTCGTGTTCATATCCCTGATTTTAAAACTTATTACAGTTCTTATACTTTCAGAATATTATTTTATTTTTACTTATGTTCCCTATTACATATTTAAATTTATTGGTTTGTTTATTTTTATTTACAAATTTACAAATTTATAATCTAGACTAGCGTTTTCCAAAGTGATCTAAATGGACCCGCCGGGGGTTGATAATTAACCATTTATTTTTTAGTTTAAATATTTTATAATAAACTTTATTACAGTTAGAAATTTATAAAAAATCGATATCGCATTAAGCCCAAAGCCCAAAGGGTCCATGACACAAAAGTTCAGAAACATATGGTTCTAAACAGTTACTGTTAAGATAAAAAACACTGCATTATGATCGTTTTATGTAGAGCTACATAAGTATTGTATTAGATAAATATCTTATTTCCCATTTCCTAACCTTGCTCAAATCAATTTTTTTCATATAATTATTACATTTTTCCATTTGTTGACATAATATTAAATGCTATAGTTTAAAATTTTCAAGACGCAGGTATCTAAAGAGAGATACTACGTTATTATAAATTATGTGTTTATTATTGCTTAATATAGTTCAGTTCCATGTAAACACTTCTTATATGTAAGCAATTTTCATACCCTAAACGTTGCACTCAAGATTTTTTGTATATCTAATTACTACTTTATAATTATTAAAGTAACAAAAATTCTTTTTTATTATTTTCAATGATAAAGTAGAGCACAAAATTATATATTTTTTTAAAAAAAAACTCTATTTACGACAGCTTTCCGATTTGTCAAATCAAATGTTTATATTAAGAACTTTTGAAGCATTCTCGTATATGATAAAATATTTTCTGAAAATCAGCGCTCAATCGGAATATCTGAATTGAATTAAAGCTAAGATTGAAGTAGCTAATTTAAACGAACCAGACAAATTGTGAACAAGTTATTTTTTAATAATAATATTCATTAAAGATAATATAAGAAAAATATTAAGTATTATATAACTATATGTGCGGATTATACTCTTAGTGCACGATGCACACTGAAACATTCAACAAAACGAAGATGGATCATATGAAAAATGTATTACCTTATAAATATTTTGTCGACATGAATGCAATTCGGCTTGACAGAAAATAGATAATTGTCAAAATAACTGTCTGAACTTACTTCACTGCCAAGATTTTTTAACCCATGATTGACCGACAGAACTATTTTAAACTAATTTAAAAATAGTTGCATTACTTATGTACCACCATCATCTATAATACCATTAATTTTTGAATTCTTGAAATCAATGAAAATACAAGCAAATATAGATTAATTTACATTTCAGAACTAATCTTTGCCCTGACTTTCAATAACTAACCCTAAAGGCATCATGTCTGTTGTTTACGCCCATATAATTGAATATTGTTCTGAATTGCATCTATAATTCTATTTTTTGGTGGACTAATGCATTGTTCTTAAGTGACTGGAAAATATAAGCTTTCCATAATTTAAAAGCAAGTTCTGGGTGTGAGAATACAATATTTTGAACCGAATCTAGTTTTTTTTTCCGTTGACGTCTTCGCATTTCTTCATTTGCCACTGATTGGTCCGTAATAAGTTCACCATTTTTTTGTATCATGTAAGCAAATAACTTTGTATTAAGAAATCATTTTATTAAAAACTTTTGCTTTTATTTTTATATTTCTTTACTACATAATTGATTCATTTATAATTTTCACATATCACTTTTGTTTGTTCATTGTTCACTCATACAATTTATAGAATTTTTTTATCAGAATTCAGATTTCAAATTTTTATCAGAACCTTTGGCGTTTAATTTGCATCAATTATTAATTAGTAATGATTTAAGCGAAAAATTGGCTAGCTATTCCTGTATCTCATTTCCTTTGCGTTAATTACACATAATTTAACGCACCTATTTTGGCAGGTACATCATCTCACTTGTTAACGTTGCTCTAGATTTCATCTGCATTTACTGGTGTACATTAAATATAGTTTACTATCGTTAAGCAATGAGTTATTTGTTATGACGAGCATAAATACCTTTATGACGTGTGTCATAAGCAAACCTATATTATTTTGCTAGTAAATGTCGGTAAATTGAAAGTGTTTGGATGGGGCCCAAGGAAATAGTAAAACCCCCATTATATGAAATTTATTGACGCTTTGTTTATAATTAGTTCCTAATTAATTTCCAAAATAATTAGTGCAGCTAGTATCAATTTTTATTGATACTACACACATTTCTTTACACTTATTTCCTTTTTAATATAATATTTACATAAAACAATCATTAATAATAAATTATTTTGATTCATTTTTGTTTTTCTTCAAGCTGCTCTGATACATAACTGCCTAATATTAATACTATTCAAATTTCTTTATTAAATATGTTTCTTTGTTTTATTATTGACATTAAACTATCAAGGGTTACGTGAGTCATGGAATAAATCGAAACCCATATTCAGCTAAATCCATTGAATTATTTACACAATGACAGTTTACTGAAAATAAATACTTTAAGCTTATGGTATAGATACGTATGCGATGATATTGACCCCGAATTAGCATTGTATTTAAATTGAATGCTTTGTAATGCCTATATTCGAAAATTAAATTGACAGGGCCACATTTCAAACTCTACACGAGGGATAATCAAAATTCTAGTAATAAAGGAAATTCACATTCTGCTTTACATTTTAAAATTTATAAAATTTTAATATTTACTAATGTTATATATCTAAAAAAAGTAATATATTTTATCTTTTTTTATATTTTATTCATGATTTTAATTATTTGCTCACTTATTTGTACCTGTTCTGTTTTCACATGCTCAATTACATATTGTTAAAACTTCAATTAATTTTGTTAGGAAAATAAGGGTTCTGCCCGTTCCTGTTCACTCTTTATTAAAATATTTTTTTTATAAAAAGACCCTTTAATCTATTTGTATTTATCCTAGTTAAAAATGCAGTAAATGCATTCAATGACTTCCGCTGATATAATAATAATTTTGGAAATACTTAGTTAGTGCATTGTTTTTTTTTTTGATTATTTTTTTTATTTTCATTTATTTATTGTGGGAAATAATATAATTTTAATGGAAATATTTAAACAAGTTTACAATTTCAGGTTTTCAAATTCTTATCTGTAAGTAATAGATACATGTTGGCGATTATTAGACCGATGTACTACTTTTTAAACGCTTCACTGAATATATAGACTACGTATTACAAACACGCACTTCATAACTCCATATAGATTTGTGCATTTGAATGACTAAATGTAATATGCATGAATACACATACACACACATGTATATATTTTTTTAAATTTATAACTGGTATTGAATATTTTCGAAAAAAAACTTTGCTTTATATTGAGGGAAGCAGCATTATAATTTAATCAAAATTATTTTAATTTTTGCTTTTAATTGGTATGGCTTTGTGATCAATTGAACTATATAGAACTTTATTGAAATTCAATAGTTACAATTTATGTCATATAACAACTAATATATCCATTATTTTTAAAAAGCACATAGAGCCCTAAATTTTCACCTTCTTATCTCAAACCTCCATTCCGTAATAGTCATTTTAAAAAATGAATAATTTTTCATTTTGCTTCAAGTCCATTAATGTTTTTCATTGAAAGTCAAATAAAATTTTCTTAAACTTATGAAGAAGCCTATATTTTTTTAATTTTATTTTATTGACTTTCATTCACTAATATACAGTCATCCCTTAAGCCTATATTTAACTTAAACAAAATAATTTATTTTTATCAAGGGCTGTTCACAGCATGTCTATCATACTTTCTGTAATTGGGAAAAACTTTTAATTTTCTTTTTCTAGGACCAATTTTTAAATTTTCTACAATGCTCAATTGAAAAATATATACAACACTTTTTACTTAACAATTACTATTTACTTTATTATGGGTTTCAAAAATGAAATTCACCAAAAGCGTGGCGATAGTAAATCAACCGCTTGAATCTCTAAATGTGACACTATAAATTTATGATTTAATTGAAAGGATTCATAAAATAAATTTTAGATTAGGCATGACTAGAAAACATTTATATGTGGCATACTTCGCAGTGGGTAAATCATTCATATATTTTTGTTAGCTGCTCCTTTATTTTATATACCACAATCGCAATCATTTAGTTATATACTAAATTTATACTAAACATCTAGAAATATTTTGTGTGGCTAAACGTTTGCCGGGCCAGCTATTATATTATATATATATATATATATATATATATATATAAATTTATATTTCAACTATAAAAAACTGCTCATATAAAATTTGATATTAGTTACTAAGAATATGCTTACATTACATACTATTATATGCGTACATAGTAAATATATATATATATATATATATATATATTCAATAGATAAGTCCTGGATTTTTTCAATATATTGATTGTTTCTTTTCCGAACAGTAAATCCAATAATAAAAAACAATTAGTTTTTTGAAGATGTTTAATACGACGTTTCGGAACTAGGTACGTTCCATCATCAGGTTTATTCTGTAATAATTTATATATCCATATCACTAATATTTTTTTGTTAAAAACACTCGATTTTTTTGGAAGATATTTGTAGATGTTACGACTACACAAGACTTAAACACACTCAAGTGTGTTTAAGTCTTGTGTAGTCGTAACATCTACAAATATCTTCCAAAAAAATCGAGTGTTTTAACAAAAAAAATATTAGTGATATGGATATATAAATTATTACAGAATAAACCTGATGATGGAACGTACCTAGTTCCGAAACGTCGTATTAAACATCTTCAAAAAACTAATTGTTTTTTATTATTGGATTTACTGTTCGGAAAAGAAACAATCAATATATATATATATATATATATATATATATACATGTAGTATGTGGTTAGGTGCTTATTGTTAAAACAAGCAACGGCTGTATAAATATGGATCCATAAAAATTGAATATTTTTAGACTAATAAAAGAATGGAAATATACTTATTTTATGGGGCAAGAGTACTCCAGATTAATTATATGATCTGTTAGGACTTAGTAGTCTAATATAATACATCACGTGCAAAAATTTTCCTTGTTTTTTCTATCTAACACTTTATTTTGCATACATTTTTGACAATTTTTATAATTTTTGTTCTATGCTATATATGTTATGATATATTGAGACCAATGATATATTGAGACCAACGATATATTTTTTTCATTAAACCAAAGTACAGAAAGCGTATTTCTAGGAACTTCTCGCCTCTAAACTTTACTACAATTCTATCAATTTTAATCTCCTCTGAATCACGTCATTTTTAAGCTCCTCATTAAATATACCTTACAATTATTTTTAATGTATTTTTGAGACGTTCTAAATAATACCATCCTTTTGTCGCCACATTTCTTTCTCATATTCATCCCATAGTACCTACGTAACGAGTTTCCAGAAATATAACATCATTTTTTACCTTTGTGTTTTTTGTATTCATGTCACGTCGGATAGTTCTTCCAGTATTGTTTCTTCAAATACATATGTGCGTATTGGTGCTTGGAAGTTGTATACATATGCGTATATATTTACACGAAGAAACTATTTATATAAACAATTGTTTTAAATGTGTTAGTAATATGATATAAAATGCACGAAGCTTTTTTTTTGTAGTGGTGGCAGAATAATTTAGAACAATGTGTCCCAAAGTGTAGGCTGGGGGTTTTTATATTCGATATCAATCACAAAAATTATTTTTTTAAATTTTTTTCAAATAGCACTCAACTGTGTCAAGCTACAGTATTGTTTTATAAGCTATTGTAACCTGAACAAAGAATATGTCAAATTTAAAAAAAAATAGATTTCCTTAAAATATCAACCAATTTACTCATTATCAGTAATATCCTATGTGCTTATTGTAGCATATGTATGTTAAAATTTATAAAAAAAATTAAATCTCACTCGATAGCAAAAGGCTGTTTATGATTTTATTTGAGGAAATGATCAAATAATTCTTACTAGATTACTGATTACTGATATTATCTTCAAGGTACAAAAAGTAACTACAATAATTTACCATAATTAATTACATTGCCTATTTTTACAATTTATATTAGTAGAATAATTTTTAATTAAATGGGTTTTGATTATTTTATGGTTTTTAAGTAAATTTTATTTTTTTAGCGTATTAAGGTATTTCAATGCTTTTTAATTATTAATGTTCGATATTTCTTAGTTATAAATGGATTTAAAGGAATAATTATTACAACTGTTGAATTATTAACATCTAATAATATTGATAAATAATAACATACTTTTAAATAAATAAAAGTGCAAAGGATATAATTTACATGAAAATAATATCCGTAATATGATTTGATATAAAATAGAAGCAAATAATAATAAAAATAAAATAATTAATAAAAAGAATCCTATTTTATCCCAGGCGACATATATCATTTCTTTTATTTATTTTTTATTTTTATTCCATGTATATATATATATATATATATATATATATATATATATAAAAGCGAGAGGTTTTTCTTTAGATAGTGAAATAATATAATAAAATTGTTTCATTGGGCATCCATCCAGTAATTAAAAAACAGTTTTAATGAAAAATGTTTTTATTTAAAGAACATACGTTTCGGGTCTTGATTTGACTCATCTTCAGTGCTACAAATAAATAATTCAGGGTTACAAACTCTGATGTTTGGGTTCAGGGTACAAACCCGGTTTATTTATTTGTAGCACTGAAGATGGGTCAAATCAAGACCCGAAACGTATGTTCTTTAAATAAAAACATTTTTCATTAAAACTGTTTTTTAATTACTGGATGGATGCCCAATGAAACAATTTTATTATATATATATATATATATATATATATATATATGTTTTATATTATTTATTTTTATAGTTTTTACATTTTATTTGTGGTTTTTTATATTTTCCTTGTCTTTTGTTCTGGTTTTGATATTAGTTTATTTTAGCATTATATTTATTAATGTTTAAAATTTATCATTGTTTCTCAATATATGTACACATAATAGAAAAACTATTCTTATTTTTTATAATTATAAATTGTAAAAATAATCAGAAATAACTAAAGAAATTCCCCAAATATTTGCCTCTATCCTAGCAATTTGGATAAGATATGGAATTTTATTCCATATCTTCCCCAGCTACATGCTTTATTTATTTTAATTTGCTTTTAAATTTTTATTTACTGATTTAATCATTTGTTTCTTATTAATTATCTCGATTCCATTATAGTTGGTTCATTTTAATATTTTACTTATTATTAATAATTTATTATAAATATGAATTATTGTTCAAATCAATCAAAAAAAAATTTATTGAGAATCTCTTTTTTTAAAATAGCAACTCAAAAATTACATAAATTTCACTTTGTTTTGAAGAATATAATTTTATTAAATATTTTCAGTTCCTATTCCACGATACAGGAAGGAAGTCTTGGCACTAAAAAATATTGAGAAACTATTTTCTGAAATAATTACTTTCCTGCGTATATGTATGCGTATTTGAAGTCATATGACACGGCGACAAATACTTAACAATGTATATGAAATATACACACAAATACTTTTAGAAGTATTTAAATAAATATAAACACTCTATGCATAATTTATAAGCATATGTGTATATGAAATATACACACGTCGAATCTTTTAACATAATTCTGGAAGTATACATGCACAAAATAGATACACACATGTAAAAAACGCACACCCATTTTACCACACATGTAAAGGTTAGTTTGTATTGTAGCGGTGTAATATACATGCATTATCATATGCGAGCCATATATGCAAAGGTAATTTTTTTTGTCGCCTGTTGTATCACTGATGTCCGAGTAAAGGTCTTCAAGTTTCTGAACTTATTAGCATATTTATTTCCCGACATATATAAGGGTCGCTTTTGGTTTCTGCACAATATTTAAAATATTTATATATATATATATATATATATATATATATATATTAATTTTAAAAGGAAAACCCAGTGGTTCACCTTTTCTTAATGTACTAAATTATATGTTAATTAAATTTTGGTATTAAAATATTTATGTGTATATAATATTTATATTCTGGAGCAATGGTACCAAAGCTGTTTGTATTCTACGCTGAATTTATTACAATTCATAAAGCCTTTTAGTTTTAATAATTAATTTGGATAATTTGTAGTTTCTTCGACCATTTATAAAAATGATATTTTTCCCCAACGTGTTCATTCACAACAGTGAATTTTTTAGCTTTATATTTTATTGACGTAATAAATAATTGGAAACAAATCTTCAACAAGTAAAAAAACTCTATAAATAATAATAAATCAAAGTCCATGAAATCTCAGTTGGTATCGTATACTTAGTTTCAATAATTTATTTTAATAGCTAATGTTTTGCTCAAAAAATGGTAATATCAGTTTATTTGTTTCTTGTTCATTCGCAGCAAGGATTTTGTTAGCTTACTATTTTTCAAATTTAAGATAAATCAACGTAAAAAGGTACTAATTGTTAGTAAAAAAAGCTCTGATTTTATAAATATTAATATTTTTTTACTGCATTTAATTTAATAATTATTAGAAAATTATTGTTCAAAATTATAAATTCCACAAGTTTAGAAATTTTATTTTATATTCCTGAAAAATTTAATTATCAATAATATTGATAATATTGATTTAAAATCAATGAGGATTTTGTATTAATATTCAAATGGAAACAATGTTTTCAATATAACATGTATTTTTGAAACTAAATAATAAAATGTAGAAATACGACAATTTTAGAAGTTTCATATCCCACCATTGCTTTTTTGCGAAGTCCTTCAGGGTTTATTTAGTTCTATTGGTATATGTTAATTAAAAAACTATATTTTATAATAATATTAAAATAGATATATATTATTGATTTGAAATTATGCAGTTTTGAATATTTAGTAAATTTATGTGAGAACAATGCTGATACGTATAACCGTCAATACTGTCGACTTGAATCAATCGATTCAAGTTCCTTTTTTTATTGGCTTTAGACAAGTACATTAGCTACGATTATACGGATTATAAGACTTGTCAATAATTCAAAGTAGTAACTTATATATATATATATATATATATATATAACATACATGTAAATTCTTAAATTAATATTTTTTTACATGTCACCTAGCATTAAGCTCTTCACTGCTCTGGACACTAGGTCAGCTACTGTGTGGCTTTGCGTTTAGTAAGACATAAAGCCGCATTTGCACGGCATTAGTTTTATATTGTGCATTTGCTTTGTCTTTATAATCACAATTAAATTAAATGCAGATTTTATACTGTCACATTTTTACTTGCGACTGACAATGAAATTTTTACGATATAATGCCTTGAGCCATAAAGAAGTTTCTAGAATTATGTGGTATTAAAACCTATGATCGGCGGGTAGAATTCAATTTTTTCAAACTGTTTTTAATTGAATATTAATACAAAATTGTCGTTGATTCTGAATTTTTGAGGTTGGTGATTTAATTTCTTTATAGTTTATTTATTAGTTAAAAATGAAATAATGTATGTATAGGCATAAATGTATAGAGCAATTCATAATCTCTTATACACCTGTCTGTCTGGGATATGGATATATATGAAATGTATATATTGCTAAATAAATAAAAAAATATATTAGAAATCAAATATAATAAATCATAAAAAAATACATTATATCTGGTATTACTTATAACGTATGAGGGTATAGAATTCAATATTAAAAAATCGGCCTTAATTGATTATTAATATAAAATTGAGTTGATTCTTTTAGAATTTTTAAAATTGAGAATTCAGTTTTTTTGTTGTTATATTAGAAGTAAAATAAATAAATTCTTAAAGCAATGGAATATTTTCTGCATTTTAACTACATATACGCCCTAATAAGGCCAATAAACCAATAAATAATATATCATTATGTTTATTAATATATTATTATAAAATTTTGTTTTATACTGCTTGGAGCATGTAAAATCAATAACATAACATTTTAAA
>NW_020537221.1:0-23520 GCF_003426905.1 Ctenocephalides felis | reverse complement strand
GGACTTGTAATATTAGACAAAATTATACACTATATAATTTTAAACAAAATTTCAAAAGTTACAAACAAATTCAATAAACAAACGCACAATTTGTGCACCGGTTTACGTTTGGTGTTTTTATCCTATTTACAGCACACATGGCCGACGGCTTACTTCATTTCCCAATTAGTTAATATTTAATTATCAATTTAATTATAAATTTATTTAAAAAAATTACTTACATCTCTTCTCAAAGCTTGGCCAATCATTCCGGCGTCAACACTGACGAAGACATTTCTTGAATTTCCATCATCAAAGACAAAAGCCCTTGAAAATTGTCGAAGGTGGATTCCTGTGCCTTTTTGGGCTATATTTGCATAACCCATCTGAAAAATAGACAAAAAATAATTAGAAATAATTGTATAAATAATATAGAATTTAAATAATTTATTTTTCGCAATATATATATTTAAATCTATCAATCCAGCGTCTTTTTCCAGCTATTTCCATCTATTTATTCGATATTTTATTTTTCATTGATAAATTTTCACAAACGGAAATTGAAAATCTAACACGTTTTCCATACAAAATGGTCAATCTATGTGGATTGATGAAAAATGACCGGATTTATACGAAAAAGAGATAAATTTGCTATTGAATTTATGAACTATTATGTAAATAGAGAGATGTTCGAATATATTGGTATAAAAAGTTCATTGTTATTTTATAAAAAGAACGTGATTTGATATTTTAAACAATAATTCAAATATTGAAGTGTATAAGTTTTTTGTGTTAACTTTCACTAATTGTAAGATTAACAAATAATATCTTTCTCAAAACTTATCTTGAAAAAATCTGAATTGATTTTTTTTACACAGAATTTATTGAAAAATAAGTCATTGATTTTTTTAGTTTTATTGATTAGAATATTTAGAAATATATTCATATATATAGAAATTCAAAATAGTCAAAATTTACTGTTTTAAGTTTGTCTATTTTTTTCTTTACTGGATAAATATAAACTGAAAAATTGTAGTTTTTATTCTAAAATTCTAACAAATATGTACTGTATATATTTTTTAAACTGTATCTTATTTTCTGTGATTATTTTTAATTAATTAAAAAGTATGAAAACTAAACTATATTTACCCTTTTTTTAATTTTTTTTTCATACATATTCATTGATTTTTTTTTTTAGTTTTATAGAATTTGCTAGGTAGAAGTTAGTCAAAATTCACTATTTTATATTTGTCTATTTTTTTCTTTACTGGATAAAAATGAATTTTTGATACAATGAAACTTCTAAATAATTTTTTGAATAAGTAAGGCAAAACACAACTGCATTAGTTAAAAAATAATAATCTGTCAAATTGAATTGATTCGTTAAATATAACCAGAAAAATTGTAGTGTTTACTCTGAAAGTCCAAAGATTATATTTTTTAAACTGCATTTCGTTTTGTATGAATTTTATTTAGTTTTTAATATTTATTAAAACTATATTTACTAAAATTTTCTATAAACAATTTATATTTATAATTTTTTTCGTACATTTTTATTGCAGAAACTAAAGTTCTGGAAAATTTAGAAATATTACTTGTTTTTTTAGCTATTATTTTCAGAATTTGATCCACTTGTGAATTGAATTTACTAAAATTATTATATACGATTCTGAGAATTTTTTTTACTAAAAATCTGAGAAAAGCAAGTTTTACTTTGAAAGTCTGAACGATGGTACTTTTTTGCTTATTTTGGCTCTACATTAAATTCTTAGTGATTTTTTGAGAAACTGTTTAAATAAGCTAGATAAAATTTATAAAAACTTTTGTGAACTACTAATTTTTGTATATTGCACTGGAAAAATACTAAAAGCCCTAGAAAACAAACTAAATCAACGAATTCAACTAATTCTATTCTCGAAAATCTGGAAGTCTTAGTGTGTTTTTTTCTTTACAATTTGGGCTGAAACTTTAATTCTAGCCAATTTTTCGGAAATCTAGTTAAATGTGCAGAAACTAGATAAAATTCATAAAAATTTTTGTTAATTACTAATTTTACTATATTGCACTGGAAAAATACTACAAGCCCCAGAATACAAACAAATGATCTTGTGCAATTTCTGGACTCTATACAAATACTATCTACAAATATTTTGAGGCTGTAACTTTAATTTTAGCCTTTTTTCGGAAATCTAGTTGAATGTACCAAAACTAGATAAAAGTTACTAAAATTTTTGTTAACTACTATTTTTTGTATATTGTAGTAGAAAAATACTACAAGCCCTAGAACACAAACTTATACTCCTTTTGAAAATACTAGAAATCCAACTGTGTACTTGTTTACATGTTTGAACTGTAATTCTAGTTCTAGCAAATTTTTCAGAAATTTAGGTAAATTTGTCGAAACTAGATAAAATTGACTAAAATTTTTGTAAATAACTCTTTTATGTATATTGTACTGGAAAAATACTACAAGCCCTAGAAAACAAACAAATTCTATTCTGGAAAATACTAGAAATCTAATAATGTGTACTTTTTTTACAATTTGGGCTGAAACTTCTATTCTAGCCAAGTTTTTGGAAATCTATTTAAATGCCCAGAAACTAGATACAATTGACTAGAACTTTCGTAAATCACAATTTTTTCTACGTCGTTCTAAAGGAAATATTGCAATCTCTAAAATTTAAAAACTATTTGATTGAATATTTAACATTTGAACTAAAATTAAATTTTGATTATCAAATTATCGATTTAGGTTTTAATAAACAATTCAAAATTTTAACTTCCTCCCAAATTTAATTATTAAAAAACTTATTTCACAAATTGATAGATGATTTTGTGTCAATTTACCATGTGTCCCCAGCCTAATAATAATCCAACAACGAAACAAAAACAGTAATAAATCACTGACCAGATCATATATCATTTCAAAGGACATCCAGACGAATATTAAAATTGAATTCTCGTATCAAATGCATTTTTTCCTTATTTTTTCTCATTTTTTGTTATAAAAATGACATTGATGCAGTGGCGTAGAAAAGTTTGAATAAATATTTAACTTTAGTTGAGTGCATTGAGGTTATTTCTAAAAGGACTTTGATAAATGGTGAATGATTTATGGTGGAGGAAAATATGAAGATTTATTTATATTTATACGAGAGATGGACGATACGAGTTTTGCATATGGTAATGGATCACTCACTATTTATATTCTTGAGAAAAAGCTTGTAGTTTGTAAACTATACTGTTTTTAGGAAAAATGATAATAATGAAAGTTTTTGTAAATTTTATCTATTTTTTGCATGTTCAATTAGATTTATATAAAGTTTACTAAAACTAGAATTACAGCTCAAACATGTAAAAAAGTACACATTGTTAGATTTCTAGTATTTTCAAGGAGTATAAGTTTGTGTTCTAGGGCTTGTAGTATTTTTCCAGTGCAATATACAAAAGTTAGTAATTTACAAAAGTTTTTACAAATTTCATCTGGTTTCTGCACATTTAACTAGATTTCCGAAAAAGTGGCTAGAATTCTTCAGCCCAAATTGTAAAAAAGTACACACATTAAGACTTCCAGATTTTCCAGAATAAAATTTGTTTATAGTATTTTCCAATACAATATATAAAAATCAGTAATTAACAAAAAATTTCCATAAATTTTATCTAGTTTCTGCACATTTAACTAGATTTCCAAAAAAGTGGCTAGAATTAAAGTTACAGTCCAAAAATATAAAAAAGTTTTAGAAACTTTCATAGAAGTCATAAAAATAGTTTTTTGGAAATTTGTTCAATAATTAAAAAATTAAAAAAAAGAAAACACTTAAAAAATTGTGAAACAAAATATTTCTTTTATCTAAATACCTAAAAATTTGTAAAATAAGGAAACTTGTATTGTAAAAATACTTAATAATAATAGTAAAAATGATTATTATAATATTATTATTAATAATAATAACAATAATATAAGGCACTTAAATTTGTTAAAATATCATAAAAGTACCTAAAATTTTGTTAAATAAAATAATTATATTGTAAAAGTATTGTAAAGCTTATTGAAATACTTATTAAATTTTTAAAAAATACTTGCAACAAACAAACTAGTTATATTTAAAAATAATTAAAATTAACTAAATATAAATAAGTTTATAGTAAATAAATTAAATAATAAATAAATAAGTAATAAAACAGCTAATAATTAATTAAATTATGTTAAACCTATAAAATATTGACTTAAACCTTATTAAAATATTATACCGACGGCTTGTAAAATTCATAAATAAATAAATAAATAAATAGTTTTTTGTTCAAGCAAAAACTGTATTTTAGAACACAAAAAAAATTGGATCTAAGTAGCTAAATATTCATTTTCTTCTACTAAGTTAATTATTTACACATATAGGGGACTTCATACAACTTGCCTTAAAATTCATTGTCACTTACAACTAGTTTTTCCTAATAAAATTAATTTAAAACCATAATTTTGCACCGTCCCAGCCTAAACCGGTAGGCCGGGATGTCGTTTAACCTGGAACGACGCGTCGTTTTAGGTTGGAGCAAGATTTGGCGTACCGGTTTGGGAAAAAATAGTTAAAATTGGATTTTTATTGAATAAATTGATTATTTTTAGATACCAAAAAGTTTGTGCAACTTGTCTTAAGGCTGCAATGTTGCTTGCAACTAGGTTAGATTATATAAAAGTATAAAAAATACAAAAAAATGCTGACAAACTTTTTCTTTGAAGTTTGCTTCAACGTTTTGCAGTCTTTTGCATAAGAATTTATTTTAAGGATATTATTAGTACTACAAAGCTGTATTTTAGATATGTTATTTTTGAAAGTATATATTAAATTATAAAATTACAAACACAACCAATGTTGAACAAAACAATCCACCTTGTGACTATAAATCCACATTTATTTTGCCAAAAATTAATTTTCTAAACTAAAACAATCTCTCTGTATTATTTTGCGCCTTATGAATGAATTCTAGAAATGTGTGTTTGTCGTTTATTTAATGTTTTTGCGTAGATTGTGTTATCTCGAGCGGAAAATTCAATTTATGTCAGGTGAGAATTCGCTGAACAAATATGACATTGAGATAATATATATATGAATACACACGTTTGTACTAATGAACTGAACTATTTTGTATAATTATATATATATATATATATATATATATATATATATTATAAATTATAATTTATGCAGTAAGTGCAATCACAATTTCATAAATTCATGTACTAATGTTTTCTTCCACAGCTGTTACATAAGTCTTAATTAATTTCCAAATTAATTTTATGCTTAGAAATTTTGACATAGTTGTATAGAGAAATTTATTCTATATATATATATATATATATATATATATATATATATATAATATTTAATTAAAAATTCATTTGATATAAAAATATGGTGCACGTACTTTTAACAAATTATGTAACGTATTTACAAATTACTTTTTATAACATTTAGAATTTTTAGACTTTTAATTTCAGAATTTACTTTTAATAATATTTAGAATATATGTTAAGTTTTCTTATCGTGTTTATTGTTTTTTGTTTTTATTTTCTCAGCAAACAGATTTCGTTATAAACGATATTAATTTCATAATTCGGTGTTCCGCAAGGTTTACTTCTTGGCCCTTGCTAATATTCAATTTATATAAAGATTCAATGATTAATAATTTAATAGTACTTTTTTAGTATGTGGATTTAAATGATAGATTACTAAATATTTAATAAATAATATTTTTTTTAGAGAATTTACTATGTGACATATCAAATTAATAAGATTTAAATGATAGATTACAATTATAATAACTTACTGAAAAATTTTCCTTGTTGCATCAGATCAGTATGAGTAATAATAATGCGATTTTAAAGTATACCGAGTTGTTGTAGGACTTTATAATATTAGACAGTATTATGAATAATTTAATTTTGAACAAATTTGTCAAATATTTTACTGAAATCAAATCAACCGTTTAAAAGTTACAAAGGATATACTTTAATTAAAACTTGCCCTATTTTAATTTATTTTACCTTTTACGATGATGTGAACGTTTTGTATAAAATAGGATAATACTAGTAGAAGTACAAATCTTTATATATATATATATATATATATATATATATATATATATATATATATATATGAACTGTTAGATTCCATTGTTAGATATCTCTGAATAAATCAAATTAAATTTAATTCAATTAGCGTCTTTGTATTCGCAAACGATTCAGTCAGAGAAAAAAAACATAGTCGAACAACTCTATATGAAAAAATTATATGACCTCCGATAACAGATAATGTTTTAAATTATTTCAATAGTAAATTAGTTATTATTTCATAATATTATGAATATTAATTAGAGAACAAATATACCAAAAATTCATAATTTATATTTATATTATTGTATGAACTTATAAATCTACAGACTTCTAAATCCGTTCATTTATAAATCTATGAATTTATGAACCTAGAAAGTTTTTAATCCGATATTTTTTACGTAAACTTATATATCTTCCAACTTATAAATGCAGTAATTTATAAATCCATGAATTTTCAATCCATTAATTAAAAAAATTAGCAATTTATGACTCCATAAATTTATGAAACTACAATCGTATAGATAAATATGTACAATTGATTCATGATTTAATAATCTACAAGTTCTTGAATTCAATATTTATTTATTATTATTTATTAATAAAAAAAATTCAAAGCCTCCATAAATTCATACTATAATAAATCCATTAAATTACAAGCTCATAAATCAATAGACTCCATAAAAAAATTTTAGTTTTGTTTCATCACAATGATTTTTTTAATAGAGTATAGACTTTATACATTTTTTTTATTTTAAATATTTATATATATATATATATATATATATATATATATAATTTCTTGTAGTATTTTTTTCGTTTTGCCAAAAATATGCAGCAAAATAGCGCCCAGCTCTCCGTCTATCAAAGGTACTTGAACCGCATAGTACTTTTATATTTTATGCAAATGTAAAGTTTATTACACCAAACGCATATTGAAATCAAAAAATATTTATAAATATAAATATGTGTAAATATATATATATATATATATATATATATATATATATATGTCATATATTTATTTCTTGCAACCTGTTATTCATTGCAAAATTTATCTTTTGACATTTTGTAAACGATTTTTCGAAACTGTCTGTCGGCTTTTGTTGCATTAGTGATACTTTCGATTTTAATTTAATTTTGTAAATATCATATATATATATATATATATATATATATATATATATATTATTTAATTATTTTACTTACAAAGTTGACTTCGGCAATTGGCCCAGTACAATCTGCAATTCCGACACCGATTTTATATTCGGCAGATGCGGCCCTGGACACCAAAACTAGGGCCACTGTGGCCAGTACGGCCCTGCTTAGACTATACATTATTTTTGACTTTGATCACCTGAAAAAAAAAAAATTATTATAGATGAAAATTAATTTTTAAGGAATATGTTGATGTTCAAGAAATACTAAGGGATTTTTAAAATAATACTAAGGGATTTTTTTTTATTAAGAAAAAAGTGGCCTATTGGCAAGTTGCACATTATTCTCGCAATTTAGAGTTTATGAAGTTTTATTAAAATTAAAAAAAATGAATAAAGTGATTAAAATAATTCAGATAAAAATTAAATAACCGGGAAATGATTCTGTAGATAATAGATTACATTAGAAATTGTCTTGACAGAATGTTCTTGTAGAGTTCTTACAGAGTTGTTGTAGGGTCTTTTGGTGTTAGACAATATTGTAGATTATTTAATTTCATGTATTTTTGCCAAATATTTTATTCATATTAGACAAACGGTTTAAAAGTTACACAAAATAATATAAAGAAATACATATATGTTTAAGACCAAGTGCAAGAGTTATACAGTCCATATAAGTAATCAACGCTCTCGAATTTATTAATATATATTAACGACGATTTTAAAGTATACCAAGTTGATGTAGAATTTTATGATGTCAGACAATATAATAAACAATTTAATTTTGTATAATTTTACAAAATACATAACTAAAATCAGACAAACGGTTTAAAAGTTACAAGCGATATAATAAATAAGTGCACTTTTGCCACGTTTTGAATAATTCTGTAATTCAATGGTAAATTTAAAGTATACCGAGTTGCTGTAGAGTTTTATAATATTAGACAACAAATTGAACAATTAAATTTTGTATAAGTTTGTCAAATATTTTAACTACATTAGGCAAATTGTTTAAAAGTTACAAGAGATATAGTAATGCACTTCTATGACACTTTAAATTATTTGCTCTGATAAAAAGATAAATTTGAAGTATACAAAGTTGCTATAGGTCATTATAATATTAGACAATATTATAAATAATTCCATTTTGTACAATTTTTTTAATATACTACTTACATTCTTCAAAAAGTTTAAAAGTTAAAAATTATTTAGTGAAAAATTGCACTCTTGACGATTTTATCGTGCACATAAGGTGACATTGCAATAGCTTATTTTAAAAATATTTTTAAAGTATACCGAGTTGTTGTAGGTTTAGACAATATAATAAACAATTATTTTTTGTACAAATTTATCAATACGTTTGAAAAATTCGTGAAAAGTTGCAAGAGTTCTAATAAATAAATGCACACATGAGTTCTTTACCAAATCACTTATTTTATTATATTTATCTAGCGATTTTAAAGTATACCGAGTTGTTCTAGGACTTTATAATATTAGACAGTATTATAACTAATTTAATTTTTAACATATTTGTCAAATATTTCACTAAATTCAAATAAACCGTTTCAAAGTTACAATCAATATACTAATTGCACTATCAATAGCTCTATTCAATTTAGATTTATGCTGGTTTCAATTGTAATTTTAAAGTACACACAGTTTATACATACACTCCGATATAAAAGTTTCGAATAAAATGACTTTGAATTCGATGATGTTTCATTCTTTAGCAATAGAAAATTCGGGACATTTTTTTGGTTGCTAAAACTAATTTACTTTATGCTTATATATTATTACTTACTTAAAATAATTTATAACTATTACAAATCAATATCACAGATTTTGTATCACTTTAAACACTTTTATTATAAATTGTAACACTAAGAGTCACATTTTTATATAAATTGCACATTTTTTGCAAAAACTATTCAAATTTTCACTACCAGTCTCCAGAAAAAAACTTAAATTTAAATAAAAATAAAAATAAAATTTAATATTTCCAATTATTAGGGAACAAAAAACAAAATTTTTTTATCACAAGCATCCAGAAACTTTATGTAAAAAAAAAAATTTATTTCTGAACCACACTATTTTAATTATATTAAAAAATAATAGAGAATACTAAATTTTATATTTATTTTATTTTATACTAAATAAATTATAAACAGTTGAATACTTTATTTTTTTGTAAATTTAAAATAATTATTTTCCAAGAATATTTTATATCTATATATTTGTAATAATGAAAAATATTTTGCACTAAAATTTCTTTTATATATTATTTTGTGACTAAGTAATTTTTGTTATCTTTAAAGAAATTTTCCATTAAATTGTTTAAATAATTACTGTTAATAGTTAATAATTAAAACGTATTTTTTAGTAATAAATATATAATTAAAATTTTAAATTATACAACACTATTTCATTTATATTAAAAAATAATAGAGAAAATTATACTAAATAAATTATAAACATTTATTTTTTTATAAGCTTAAAATAATTATTTCTTAAGAATATTTTTTATCTATATATTTATAATAATTAAAAATATGTTGCACTAAAATTTATTCTATATATTATTTTGTGACAAAGTAATTTTTGTTATCTTTATAGAAATTTTCCATTAAATTGTTTAAATAATTACTGTTAATGGTTAATAATTAAAACGTATTTTTTAGTAATAAATATATAGTTAAAATATTAAATTATACAACACTATTTTATTTATATTAAAAAATAATAGACAAAATTATACTGAATAAATTATAAACATTTATGATTTTATAAGCTTAAAATAATTATTTCTCAAAAATATTTGTTTATCTATATATTTATAATAATGAAAAGTATTTTGCACTAAATTTTCTTTTATATATTTTGTGACTAAATGTAAGTAATTTTTGTTATCTTTACAGAAATTTTCCATTAAATTGTTCAAATAATTACTGTTAAAAGTTAATAACAAAGACGTATTTTTAGTAATAAATATATAGTTTAAATGCAAATTTACATGACGGGATTTTGCAAAAAAGTGTTTGTTTGGACTTTGATAATAATAATTTAATACGATTTTATAATTTATATATAAATTTATATATATATATATATATATAATTATGATAAACTAAATAAATATTATAAATTTTATATATGAAATATTCACCAAGTTTATTTACATTATTATTTAACACTAATAATTAATAATGTTGAATTTATTATTTAATAGTTACACAAAGCCACATTATTATTAATGTAAACTACACTTTATAACATTTTATGAATTATTAATTTATATTTTAATTAATTTATTATTATTTTTAATTATTTATTATTTTTTTGTATATCAACACTTATATATTTAATATGAGCACTTTTTAGTCTTATAAATAATTAAAGCCACTTAGCACAGTTAATTTTAATAACACTATTATTATTTAATTTAATTATTATTGTTTATTATTTAAATATTATTTGTTCGTATTTTGTTATTGTTTTTTTTTTAAAAAAAAAAACAATAGATGTTTATCGATTCGTGGTCGGTGAGAGACTGATTCAATTTTCGATCTTTCGATCTTCACACCGATGGAGATCTATATAGATTCATGTATATATATATATATATATATATATATATATATATATGTCTAGAAAATCATTTATAAGTGAGTCACCTCCAACGATCTATTATTTATAAATGATTTGTAAATTTGTTTTTCTTCTATTAAACATGATTATATATACGGTGGAGGTTGCAGTCAAGGTTAATTTAATATATAAATAAATATATATATATTTATATGTGTATATATGTATATATATATATATATATATATATATATATATATTTCTTACTAATATCTTGAAATAAAATCATAAAAATCATTTATATTTAATTTAAAGGACGCTTTGCAGAAGCTCGTTATATCACTTTACTTTGAGATACAAATATTTGGTTTTCGCTTGTTAAGTTCAAAATAATCTGCAATAGTTTCTAGAATTATAAGAAGCCTTATAGCAATTTGCTGTACTTATAAATCTCTCACAAATTAATATATTGGTAGAATAAAATTTTTAAAAATGTCGAGAAGTTCACACAATTTGCCTTAGGTATAGACAGTTATTCAATTACACGTTTTGACATACATATGTGTCATCATGCAACCCAAAATAAAATAATAAGAAAATTTAATTAAAATAACAATGAATATTAGTTTATAATTTAAACTGCTGTAACTATATTTATTTATCATAATTATTTAATCTAGTCATTGCATTTGTCGTGTGTCAAATAAATTAACACGAAATATTTTTCTGCGATTTAATTAACGTGAAATAAATGAACTTCATTAACTTGTCAAGTACAAAAGTTTGTCTCACTAATTAAATAAAGTGAAAAGTTATAAATATTATTAACGCTTCAACTTTATTGAAAATTTTCTAGAAATAATCCTTTATAACTTGTCAATAAAGTTAACTTATAATTAGAACTGTAAATAACTAATAAATTTATATGCGTTTTAAAAATATTTTAAATTTATATTTGTTTAAATATAAACAAATTATTTTAATTACATATTTTAATTACAAAACAGTTCTGATATTCATACCATAATATTTGGAAATTTAATTAACCATGTTTAATTAAAATTAATTCATGTATTTTGATAGTGTTGATGGAACAAACCATAGTCTCGAAACGTCTTTAACACTGTAATTTATTAAAATAATCCTAAACGATTATTCGGATTTTGATAAATCCTTCTGAAGTTTGTTAAGGGAATTTTCTAGGATTTTTAGATTCATAGAAATACAGTTAGATCGTAGAAATAAATGGACAAAATTACAAAAAAACGCTTATCATTGATTGACATTGAAAATATTTGAGGCATTGTTTGACATCAAAAACAAATGAAGACTGTCATTTGCCTAACATTTCAATTCACTTATAGACTAAGACAATATTAAAATATAATAGGCTAAGACATGGGTACAGGACAACGTCTGTCGGGCCATCTAGTATATATATATATATATATATATATATATATATTTCTAAGAATTTAGATAAGATATATCACGAGAGATGAAATAAATTAAAAGTCGTATTTGTTTTTCTTATGTAAATTTGATAAAATATTTTATTTACAAAGCACGGATCGCGGAACTAACAAAAAAGATGAGTTTATTGTCCAAAGAAATATATATATATACACACACACATATATATATATATATATATATGTGTATATATATTCAAAAACCTTAAGCTTGTTAACATGGGCTGTTAAATAAATAAATTGTTTGAAAAAAATATTATTTTCTAGGCAATACTTAAATTGTTTCAACGATTAAAAATTAACACTTTGTTATATTTAAAACTAAATTTTATACACAAAACTAAAAAACTAAAAAAAAAAAAAAAGAAATTGGACGAATTTTTTTTCCCAAAATCAATTATTTTGTTGAAACAAGCAGAAAGTTCTTTGAATCATTTAAATCGGACGTTTAGTTCTCTCAAAAACTGCCATTTTTTACATATATAGCTCCGTATCTTCAAAATGGCTGGGCCTGCCTTTGCCAAAAACTAATAAACACTTCTCCCAATCATTACTAATTGTTTGTTTTTTAGTTCATTCAAATCGGATACTCCGTTCTCTCAAAAATTCGATTTCTATTTTCTGCACTCTTTGCTCCGTATCTCCGAAACGGCTGGATCTGCCTTTCCCAAAAACTAATCAGCTCTTTTCCCTATCAATAGGAATCGAATGTTTTTTGAACCATTCAAATCGGTTAATCCGTGCGCCCGAAAACGTGGACGAAAATTTGTATCCACACATACATACACACACACACACACACACACACACACATCCACATTTTCTGAAGTATGCCAAAATGTTCAGAAACCTTCAAAACGTCGAGAAATGTAAAAATTTTCAATTCCGATTTTCGGCCCATTACAATAACTTACCCTAAGGGAAGTTAATTAGAGTAACATTTCACATAGTATAAACGTACACTTTTTTATTCGGTCTTTCAGATTTTTTCACACTATTCAATTTATATAAGTTGTCAATAATTAAGGCAAAAAATTAGTTATACTTAATTACGACAAAGTATATTAAATTTATATTTATATATTAAATAAATATTTGTATACTTTGTAACTTCCCGTAGTAAGTTATTATAATCGTCCAAAAATCGAAATTGAAAATTATTGCATTTCTTCACGTTTTGAAGGTTTCTGAACATTTTGGCATACCTCAGAAAAAATTCATGTGTGTGTGTGTATGTATGTATGGATACAATTTTTCGTCCACGTTTTCGGGCGCACGGATCAGCCGATTTGAATGGTTTAAAAAACATTCGATCCCTATTGATAGGGAGATGGGCTGACTAGTTTTTGGCAAAGGCAGGTCCAGCGGTTCAGCAAATAATTTCAACTTTGCAATTCAGTTTATATAATTCCTATGAATATTAGACAATGTTACAATATTTATAATAATCTATTTGAAAACATTTAATATTCCTCGAACATTTTTCGTTACGGTACGGGAAGTTCCAGCAATTTGCCTTAAGGCACGATGCCGTACACCACTAGTTTCCATGTGGTCCCAGCTTTAACTAGTAATTTAATATTTTGGCATAGGACTCAAACAAATTGATATTCGTGATGCGTTTTCGAATAATCGACCATGAAATTCGATTAGACTTCCTATTCGATTCGACATTGAGACTACGACGACACGATTGATGAATTTTTTTCTTTTTTAAATTCATTTTGTGAAAAAAAATACCGAAAATGAGATACATGGGATGAATAATAAATTTATATATATATATATATATATATATATATATATATGCGATTCTATATAGATCAGAAACATGGATATCGACTAAATAATAATAGTAATATGGTATAGGAAAATAGTTTAATATATAAAGTTTATTTATAAAAAGTTAATACAATTGCTCAGATATATATATATATATATATATATATATATATATATATATATCCTCCTATATAAATTCTTGATAATCGTGTTATACATTACGCAATTTATCGGTTATAACGCGGTCGACCTTGCATATGAAACAAGAAGTGACTTTCATCTTCATATAATATTTTCGTTTTTTGCTCCGACGGAGATCTGGGTCAGGTGCAAAATATATAAATACATTTATATATATATATATATATATATATATATATATACATACATACATTTATATATATATATATATATATATATTTACTATCTATTAACTCATTTTTAGCGTTTTTTGACCGTGATTTCTAAGACGTTATATAATTTTCCAGAGGTAATTATCGAGGTGAAAGAATTATCGTATATTGTTGTTATTGATTCAAATAATTTGCTGACTTGTTGTAAGTGGCATTTTGCCTTGAAGTTACATGAACTTCCCGATATGTGTAAATAATCGACTTAATCAATAACAAATAAATTAATTTATGATTTGTTGTTTTAACTCTTTCACTGAGAATGCAACTTAAATTTGCATACTCATATAGAAAGCATCAAATAACACAATCGGTAATAATAAATTAATTTTAAAAATATATTAACTGACTATTAATATAGTATCTGCTTGCATTGTTAACTATTTCTCCAAATCCTGATTTTATTTATCTGTGTATAATGTATATTCTTGATGAATTAGTGAAAATTGGGAATCGAGGTTATTACTACTCGATGGCAAATTAAAAATGCTTCTAGAACAACTTTTTGAATCACCAAAATATCTGCAATAGTTTTTACAAAATTGCATTTTTACACTTTGCAAATTTTATAAGTTGTAAAAAATCAATATGGATCCTGCGAAATCAAAATGTTTAAAAATGCAATATCTCGAGAACGCTTTGAGATATTTTAGAAATTCAAAAAGTCCTTTATATAATACTTTCAATTTGCCATCGAACTGTATTAATCACGACTTGCTGTTTTAACTCTTTCACTAAGAATGCAACATTAATTGCATTGCAATACATTGTATTAATTTGACAATTTCAACATTGCAGTCGTTTTATAAAATAATATCGGTTTCAGTTTTATAAGTATTGCAGTCGTCTTATTAAGAGTTATTTTAATAACAGAATGTGGAGGTTTAGAATTTAAAAATATAATAGCTACGTTGCTTCATATTTTTTTTAATACTTAGTATATAATATTTAAAAATGTCACTTGTCATCTACTACTTGAAGTGTTTGTCCATCGTCTTAAAAGTGAAATTTTCTTTGCCAATCGTCTTGTATTGCACCAGACACATTTACAGACACACAGATCGATAATATATATAGATATAAATATTATTATTAGTAGTATTGGTATTGAGTAATTAGCGGAAACTCTTCCAAGACCAGAAACGGTGTCTTTGGATTTCAACAGACATAAATGATATGAAATGTTGAAATTGACATTTTTAAACAACGACAAAATAGTTATTAAATAAAGTGGCATAGTTTGCATATTTTTATATTTCAAATCTCAATTTTCTGTTATTAAAATAATATTTAATAAGACGACTGCAATGTTGAAATTGACAATTTATTACGATGCATTGCAATGCAATTAATATTGCATTTTTAGTGAAAGAGTTAAACCAGCAAATCGTGATTAACACAGTTCGATGGCAAATTGAAAGTGTTATATAAGCGACTTTTTGAATTTCTAAAATATATCAAAGCGTTCTCGAGATATTGCATTTTTAAACATTTCGATTTCGCAGGATCCATATTGATTTTTCACAACTTACAAAATTTGCAAAGTGTAAAAATGCAATTTTTCAAAAACTATTGCAGATATTTTGGTGATTCAAAAAGTTGTTCTAGAAACATTTTTAATTTGCCATCGAATAGTAATACTCTTGATTTAAAATTGTTACTAGTTCCTCAAGAATATACACTATGCATAAATAAATATTTAGGATTTGAAGAAATAGTTAACAATGCAAGTCGAGAGTATGCATCTTTATAGACAATTAATATATAGTTAAGTTTTTTCCATTACCGATTGTACTATTTAATCTTTCTATATGGGTGTGCATATTATTGTTGCATTCTTAGTGAACGAGTTAAAACAACATATAGTAAGTACCACAGTTCGATGGCAAATTAAAAATGTTATATAAGCGGCTTTTTGAATTTCTAAAATATCTCAAAGCGTTCTCGAGATATTGCATTTTTAAATATTTCGATTTCGTAGGATCCATATTGATTTTTTGCGACTTATAAAATTTTGCAAAGTGTAAAAATGCAATTTTATAAAAACTATTGCAGATATTTTGGTGATTCAAAAAGCTGTTCTAATAACATTTTTAATTTGCCATCGAGTAGTAATACCCTTGATTTCCAATTTTCACTAGTTTATCAATAATATATTTTCTACATATATAAATCTTCAGGATTTAAAGATAAAAATACATTTATACAAATGAAATTCGAAAGGTTGTAAATATTATCAAAAATATTACAAAAATGTCTATTTTTTTAATTAAAATTAATATATATATATATATATATATATATAAATGTATTTATCTATAATGACTCTTTGTTATTTTGCATCAGATGCAATCCAAGGTAATATCATTTGATAAAAACATTGATTTCTGATAAGTTAATCATTATAATAACATAATAGAAAATTAAATCATTGATCAGATTTTTAATTAAACAAATCTGATAAATATATGCACGTAAATGCTGAAGGTTGAAAACTTATTATATTGATTTTTTGTTAATGATTTAATAAATTTATTCTTATGGTAATAGACAATTTAATTTTGAACAAATTTGCTAAATATTATAATTATATCAAAAAAACAGTTCAGAAGTTATACCATATATAAAAAAAAAATTATCATATAAATGATTTATTTTCAATAACGGATATTATTTTCATGTAAATTTTATCCTTTGCACTTTTATTTATTTAAATTTATGTTATTATTTATTATATATATTACTAGACGTTAATAATTTAACAGTTGTAATAATTATTGATATTAAAAAAAAAAATCTATCGCAAATTTTAAGTATACCGACTTGTTGTAGGGGTTTATAATATTATACAATTTTATGAATAATTTTATTTTAAACATTTTTATTTCATATTTTATTTATGTTTAACGCACAGATGAAAAGTTATAGAAGATATAATAAATGAATGCTTCTTTACACTCTCTTAAATTAATTTTCTGTTTCAATTACAATTTTAAAGTATACCGAGTTGCTGTAGGGCTTTATAATATTAGAAAAGATTATAGAGAATTAAATTTTGTATAATTTTTTCTCATATTTTATTTTAATCAGACCAAAGATTTTATAGTTACAAATAAATGCAGAATATCATTGCTAGTCAATGCAGAATTGTATTCAAGCGTTTAGACTAATTTTCTGCTTTCAAATACATTTTTAAAGTATACCGAGTTGCTCTAAGGTCTTATTATGTTAGACAATGTTTTAGACAATTTAATTTTAAACAGCTGAATATTTGATTTATACTAAGGAAACGGTTCAAAAGTTACAAGAGATCTAATATAATAAATAAATGCAGAATATCTTTGCTAGTCAATGCAAGTTTAGTTTAATTTTCTGTTTTCAATTACATTTTTAAAGTATACCGAGTTGCTCTATGGTTTTCTTATGTTAGACAATATCATAGACAATTCAATTTTAAACAAATTTGCTGAATATTTGATTTATATTAAGCAAACGGTTTAAAAGTTACAAGAGATCTAATATAATAAATAAATGCATAATATCATTGCTAGGAATGCAGAATTATCGTCGTAATCTTGTATTCAAGCATTTAGTCTAATTTTCTGCTTTTCAATTAAATTTTTAAAGTATACCGAGTTGCTGTAGGGTCTTATAATGTTAAACAATAATATGAATAATTCAGTTTTGAGCAAATTTCTCTGATATATCATTTATATGAGACAAACTGTTTAAAAGTTACAAGATTTATAAGAAATTAAATTTCTTCTATCCTACTAGTGTACTTACTCAAGTTTTCACAAATTTTCTCAAATTTCCCACAAATTTTCGAACAGAATCACACAAATCCAACAACTAAAATAATCGAATTGTTTCTCAGGCCTCTTATTTAAAACTTCTCGTTATCGTTCGAGAATCTTGTGAATTTTTGCACTTGGCATATTATTCGATTCGACTTTTATCTTATCGCCAACAACTATTTTTATATTTATTTTTAATATTCGAAATTCATCATTATCGATTATTTGACAATTGGTATCGATAAACAAGCGATGATAATTGATTTTGTAATGGGACAAATTATTTGTTTGGATTTTTTTCATTTCGACATTTATGACTTGGGGTATTTGTTTATTATATGTCTTGTAACTTTTAAACGGTTCGCTTAAAAATGAAATATAGTATTCAAAGTAATTTTATTCAAATCTTTTATATCGGAATGTATAAAAGTGTTCCTTAGAAAATGTAAATTTTATCTAGTTTCACCCTATCTAACTAAAAAAGGGTGGTTCTATATGAAATTTTTGAGTTATTTGACAAAAACCAAAAATGTCCCGAATTTTCTATATTTATTGCCTAAGAAATCAACAAATACATTTATATATCCAAATCCCATACAAAACAGATGAATTATTTAAATATGATCCATTTTTTTCTAGGGTAACAACATGCAACCTGGTTAAAGATGGAAAATGGATAAGAATGTAAGTTTTTTTATTATAATCATATTTTATTTTTATATAAACATAAATATAGATATCATTAAAGAAAAGGAGCATTTTCAGACAATTTACGTCATGTTTATACAATGTTTATACAATTTACAACATTTTCAGACAATATGCAACATTTTCACACTATTTGCAATATTTTCAGACAACTTACAATATTTTCACATACATTCAGATTTTTTTAAATTATGCATTCAAATTTCAAATTTAAATCCTAACTGTAATTTAATTCTAAAGCTCACTTATATACTTTAAATTAAGTTATTTTATCTTTGCAATTCAGTTTATATAATTCTTAGAAATTGTAACTTATTTAAAGTTCGTTCGGTTTGATTTCGAAAGGGGTAATTCCATATGAAATTTTTGAGTTATTTGATAAAAACCAAAAACATGTCCCGAATTTTCTATATTTTTCGCCTAAGAATGAAATATCGAATTCAAAGTCGTTTTATTCAAAACCTTTATATAAATTGTTGTAAATTTTATCTAGTTTCACCCTATCTAACTAAAAAAGGGTAGTTCCATATGAAATTTTTGAGTTATTTGACAAAAACCAAAAAAATGCCATGTTTTCCGAACCAAAACCGAGAATAAAATGAATTGTTAATTATTGCATGTCATAGATTTATATAAAGATATGACACTGCAGAGATTTCTACCGATCGTAGATGACGCTAACAACAGCGCCAAATTTAAATTTAAATTTTAACTATCAACTAATATAAATACACTAGCAAACCCGACGAACTCCGTTTCGCCACCAGATGGTTTCGTGAGAAAGATGAAGAAATTTTTTGTTTGTTTTATATTTGAAAAGGAAAAATTTGATTTTATTATACAACAGTAATGAATTTATTTCGATTACAAAAATGAATTGTTTTTTAGTTGAACTTCTCAAAGTAAATGAAAGTGAATCCGCCAATTATTCGTTTCATTGAAGTGCTCTTTGGTAAACCACATTTTTTGTTTTCTGGTCTGACGTTAACACAAACAAAGCGGATGGTTTTCCAACACGTGAACAGGCAACGTATAACTGCCCATGTGAAAAACAATGATTTTCTAAATAATCTATTTGAAATTTATCCCGCAAACACTAAGCGATTGGCCTTGAGACTTGTTAATTGTCATTGCGAACCGTTTGAAGTCAAACGGAAGACCAGTCGGAATCATTGGTATGTCACCAAATCGCCAAATTTTGATTGAATGGTGAAACTCAGTGCGTGTACATCATTATTCTTTGCGGCAAGAATTGCTCGTTGACTTAACCAAGTATAATTCTGATAATTCTCACTAATGTCATTACTCGAATTTTTAATTACGGTGCGTGAAGTTCCAGCAGCTTGCATTAAGGCACGATGCCATGCACAACTAATTTTCTTAGCTATAAACCTTGCGGAGCCCGAGGCCTTTCCAACGAATGCAAAATTGTCGAAATCGGTTCGTGCGTTCTGGAGTTATTTCGTCAGGAAGGAAAACCCGACTTATTTTTATATATATAGAAGATATAACTAATTGTTATAAAATCGTACTCACTTGCTTCAAAATTATTTTGATATATTACAGTTTGTGTCGATTCACATTTATAAAACTACAATAAGTACTATTGTGTATAATTTAATATTGTACAAATTTACCAAATATTTCATTTATATAAAACAAGTGCCTTTAAAGTTACAAGACATATAATAAAATCGTTACGCAATGTTTTAAGCGATAAATTTGTAGTTTACAATTGCAATATAAAGTTGCTGCTAAAATTTGCCAAATACTTTACTAATATTATTTCCACAATCAGGAAGCTAAATAATGAATTTAATAAAAATAATTATGTTACCTTCAAATGTTCAAAAGCTATTTAAACTAGTAAGGTGGGTGGCATCGTGCCTTAAGGCAAATTGCTGGAACTTCCCGTACCGTAACGAAATGTTAGAGGAATACTGAGCGTTTTCAAATAGATTATTATTAATATTGTAGCATTGTCAAATATTTATAAGAATTATATAAACTGAATTGCAAAGTTGAAATTATTTGTTTAAAGTACATTAGAACTATAGTCAGAATTAAAAATAAAATGTGAATTATTTTCGATATACAAAAAATTAACAAAATAATTGTTTTTGAAAAAAAAAATTGTTCAACTGCCTTAAGCCCCAATAGTTTATTATCAAAAGCAATTGTTTTGTCAATACAAGAAGAAAGTTCTTTGAATCAATTAAATCGGACGCTTAGTTCTCTCAAAAACTGCCATTTTTTTGTATATTTAGCTCCGTATCTTCGAAATGGCTGGGCCTGCCTTTGCCAAAAACTAATAACAACTTCTTCCAATCATTACTAATTGAATGTTTTTTAAATCATTCAAATCGGATACTCCGTTCTCTCAAAAAGTCGATTTTTATTTTCTGCACTCTTTGCTCCGTATCTCCTTAACGGCTGGACTTGCCTTCGCCAAAAACTAATCACATCTTCTTATTAATACGAATCGAATGTTTTTGAACCATACGAATCAGTTGATCTGTGCGCCGAAAACGTGACTAGAAATTTGTATCCATACATACATACACACACACACACATCCATTTTTCTGAGGTATGTCGAAATGTTCAGAAACCTTCAAAACGTCGAGAAATGTAAAAAATTTCAATTTGATTTTTGGCCCATTACAATAACTTACCTACGGGAAGTTAATTAATAAAATTGTGAAAAATATAAAGTATGGTCAAAATAACATTTAAATATGCTATGAAATATAAAACTGTATTCAAATTGTTTATAAAATAATAATTAAACCTACAGCAGATATAAAACATTATTACAATGAAACAATCATTGATAACATTGTTTGTTTATATTTATAAAACATACAAAAATAATTCATATTGTAAACATACTTTCAAAAATTAATTAATAGATCTTTCAACTCCATTTTTAGAAATATCTTTTACATATTTCATTGCGCAGCCATTTGGCAAAATCCCTTATTGCATACTTTATATTTATAATTACTTTTTTGTTGTGTGTAACGATGTGCTTTTTGAGGATGCTTGGTCCGTGCAAATGTTTTATCACATACTGTACACTTATGGGGCCGTACCCCACTGTGAACGGGCATATGAGTTCTCAAGCTACTTGCTTGTGTGAATGTCTTATCGCATATTTCACATTTGTGAGGCCGTTCTCCAGTGTGAATAAGCACATGTCTATTCAAAGTACTCACTTGAGCAAATGTCTTATTGCATGTTTCACATTTGTGAGGTCGTTCCCCAGTGTGAATGAGTTTATGTGCACTCAAGCTACTCATTTGTGTGAATGTCATATAGCATATTTCACATTTGTGAGGACGAGCCCCACTGTGAATAAGTTTATGTGATCTCAAGGCAAACATTGTTCTGAATGTCTTATCGCATAATTCACATTTGTGAGGACGAGCCCCACTGTGAGTGAGTTTATGTGCTATCAAGGCAGCCATTTGCGTGAATGTCTTATCGCATATTTCACATTTGTGAGGACGAACCCCGCTGTGAATGAGTTTATGTGCTCTCAAGGCACCCATTGTTCTGAATGTCTTATCGCATAATTCACATTTGTGAGGATGAACCCCACTGTGAATATTTTATGTGCTATCAAGGCAGCCATTTGCGTGAATGTCTTATCGCATATTTCACATTTATAAGGACGAACCCCACTGTGAATGAGTTGATGTGCTCTCAAAACACCCATTTGTCTGAATGTCTTATTGCATATTTCACATTCGTAAGGACGTTCTCCAGTGTGAATAAGCATATGATCTTTCAAGTAACTTGGATAGTAGAAACTCTTATTACAAACTTTACATTTATGTGGTCTTTGTGTACTCTTACTTTGTTTTTGATTATCAGATAATTTATTCAACATTAAAGTTTTTTCTCCACCACAAACGTGTTGATCAAAATCAAATTTTACAGCAAATGCTTTATTGCAAATTGTGCAAACAAAAGGCTTTCATCTGCATGAATTTTCAGATGTATATCTAAGGCGCTTGAATCTGGAAAAGTGTCTGAACAAAATGGACAATCATGACTATGTACCAGCATATGCTGTTCTAAATCATGCTGCCCTGTAAATGATTCATTACAAATAGTCATTCATAATGAGGTGCTTCATAGGATTCCTGTTTGACTTCATCTTCTATGTTATATCGGAATCATGAATCTCTCCAGACGATGTTTCATCATCTTCAGGCTCGTCTTTTATTTCACATTTAATGTTTTCAATTGGAAATTCTGGTGGTTCGGTTTTAACTTCCCGAATGGAATCAAATAGAGAAACAGCCATTGGTTATCTGAAATTTTATTTAATATTTGTAATTAGCAGTGATATGGTATAAGAAAATGCATTTCATCTAAGATGATCAAAGTAACAGAAACCAGGCACCTCTGCCTGACTGAGATATGAAAATAATGTATATATATAAATAAATAAATATAAATAAAAAAAAATATTAAGTATGAAAATTTCATAACCTCAAAACGAGCATCTACT
>NW_020537220.1:0-29422 GCF_003426905.1 Ctenocephalides felis | reverse complement strand
GTTCAGAGCACACATCGACTAACTCCAAAAATCAGAAAGTGGAGAAAAGCGATAAAGTAATGTATATTGCTTTTTAAAATTCCTGTTAATATAAATTGAAAATATATTTTAGAACGTATAAATACATATATAGCTTCCATGTAACGGTATATAAGATTTATAACTATTAATAGTGAGAAAATAATTATTATTAAAGTTAAAGTTTTAATGACTTGTGGAGTTAACAAGTTTTCAAACTTTTTTTAAACTTTAAACTTTTTTTTAAAATTCGGATCTTCATTGCAGTCACACTTAAATTGCATATCGTTGGTTTGGACCTTTCTATTCTAAATTCAGCGCATTTCAAACTAATTTTCTGGACACCCTGTGATGGTTATTTTTCTGTTATTGATTTATTGTTCTAAATAAATAAAAAATAGATAAAAAATCTTAGTGAAGCATTCGGCTTAGCTACAATGGCGCTTTTTTCTTAAACGTTTTTATTATATTGTATCAACTATCTGGTAAAATTATGTCTCGATTTTTTTTCGCACGTGACTCAATAATAACAAAATCTTGAGTTAATAGATTGATAACTATTTTTACCGACCACAAATTTATTTTTATAAGTTAGCTCTTATTTCCGTACTTTGAACAAGTTTCAATAAACTTCAGGCAGTTTTAATATTCTTGTTTTGCCGGGTACACGAATTTTAGTAAGTTATTTTTTCAAAGTTTGTGACGTCTTTGATGTCTTTTATAAAACTAGATGAATTTTTTTCGAGACTCACAACACCCTACAGTTCTGTGTTCTTATTCGTAATTCATGAATTTGAAACCCGAAATCCTACCCAACCAGAACATATACACTACAGAATGGAGTTAATCAAAATGTCTTCTGAAATAAATGACTTATGGATTCAGTGGTCAAAAAAAATTTTTGTTCCACAGTGGCAATTTTATTCTTTTGGAAAATTATTATAATCATAAAAAGTTATGATTATACCAAGTTCTTTCCCACTAATATCTCAGTTTTTTCAAAAAGTGGAGTTAATCGATGTGTGCACTGAGCGGCTCAATTATTTATGTGCGAGCTACTGCGAATAATAAGTAAGCCTCTATAAAATGCATGAAATGAACAATATTCGCATCAATTACTATTACAAATAAAACGTAATTAAGTTGTGACAATTTGATTTTCAGCACATTTTTAGTATGGATACAATTACTTATGAAGTAATTAATTGTTCCTAATTCACCACTTAACCTTATATATTTAGGGATACAAAACGGCAATGTTTGATAATTCATAACAGAAGTATTTTCTTTCATATTTAGTTTTTGTGGTTGTGAGTACTGTTGTTTAGTTTACGAAATCTTAATATAATTATGAAGTATACTTTAATTAATCGTAGAAAGTAAATAGAAAAGTAAATTAGGTGAAAAAAACAAGTTTGCAATAGATAAATTAAATAAGTAGTTATTGTACCTGAAAATATTCTAATGAATATTTCTAACAAAATATCAGATCGAGGTTATATGCAGAATAAATGTACCAATGACATTTATATTTTGCATCGGTTAAATAATGTAAGTATCATTTCGTAAAATTCCTTTGAAATTATGACCCCCTAGTCGCCTATTTTACCCCGTTTATGGTTTCAAACAAGTGTTTGAAAAACAGCAAAAAAACATTTCTGCAATGCAGAATTAGCTGGGAGTTTTACTGAACATAATAAGATTGTTGTTTGTTTGATATGTGTTATTTGTTGTGATATAATTACTTTGGATTTCACAATATAATTGCTCAAAGTTCAATCGGTTTTGTTTACTACTCATTTTCGTTTAACTACTAGATTTGTTTTACATCTTGTATCCTATATAAGAATGTAAAAGAACGTAGAAGCAAAATTAAGATTTTGATAAATTAGAATTTTACAAATGTAACATATATAGATACCATATTTTATTAGTTTGTATTGTCAAAATCAAACGCAGTAATTGTACGTAAAAACTATACAATAATATTAATGAGTTCAAGTATTTTATGCGAACGTAGTTAAATGTGAGAACACACCACATCAAAATATGCAACATACACAAAAATATATACATAAGCGTGTACACAAAGGACATTTAAGCAATTAATAATTTATGTAATATGGAAGGTATTTATGCATAACACTAGTATTGAACATTCTCTATACGTGTTTCACACAAACACGTTAAGGTGCAAAGCGGACGTAGCACTGTAACTTACACGCGTATTTAAAATAGTGCGGAACCGATGGGCAAATTCATTATCCAGATAAATACACCAATTTCTAATAAAATTATTAAACTCAAATTTTAATTATTTTTTTATTATTAAACTATTAAAATTGACATACGAGTGTTTCGAGATACGAGCCGCCAAAAAAGCAATTCGTTGTTTCAACATACGAGCAAAATTCGAGATTTCAGCTTTGAACGAGTGAGAGTTTTCTAGAACAATGTCAATAGCTATGTGAAAAATTGTATCGTCAGTTGTAATCATAGATGAACAAGTATAAATTATATGGTTGTAACAATAATTTTCCTACCATAGAAATATTTTGGTTGATTTACGATAGTAAATTATTTTATAGTTAGTGATTTCAATTATATATTAATATTAATTATGTAGTAACAATTTACCCATGCGAATATGTCGGGGGTTATTTTAACGTTTGAAATTTCAACTGTACATTTCAATGTATTTATATGAAAAAAATTGTTTCGAGATACAAGCGATTCGACATACGAGCGTGATAACGTATGTCGGATACCACTGTACTTCTAGTTAAATTAATATGTTTACGCAAACCTAAATAATTTGCACGAAGAAACATAATTGTGTCTCACGATAGAGGAAATATAACTAACAAGTCAGTTTTGCAATCATAAAATTTATTATTAAACTTTCGAAATTTATAATAAAATGATTTATGGAAGCATTACAAAAATCGTAACGTATGAAAATAATAGTAAAGTGCTCCGACAATTTTGGTACATAAAAACTGCACGACTTTGATCACGAGTTGAAAATTTTGTAAAATTACGATACAATTTAGTATGATAGATGATATATCACTCAAATTGTCCACGATGCCGACCCTGGGAGACCCGACTAATCTGCGTATGTAGATGCAAGTGATATATATGCATGTATACATTTACATGTGTTACAATGTAAGTGCGCACGGCGCGTGTGCACAATCCCACCGCTAATAATGAATGATCGTACAAATAGTATTACCTACGTGGTAATATAAATATAACATGCCACGTGTTGCTGTTGGAGTAATAACAAACGCGGATATCACGCTATTGATTATATCTAATAGTTTGAAAGCAATAATATGAAAACATAGTTATTTCATGGATGATTTGGCAAGGGATCATAATCATTTCGACTACTACATATATGAAGAGATCTTAATATATAGCCCCAATTCCCAATGTAAAAATATTAGAATCATTATGATGATACAGCATTTAAGAGCTTCGAGATAAATTAACATACATGTTTGAAAATAATAACGCTTGCTAGTCATTAACTATTAGCAATAGGAAAACTGGGTACGGTTGTGCCACTTTTTTTGATCTGCCATAATTTTGTTAATTTACCAGTTCGCTGCGAGAAAAGTAAATTAAATAATAATTTGAACATTTAGAACATTAGAGTCTACGTGAAAATACTGAAATACCGTCCTTAAATGCGATGGATTTATCGTAAAAAAAATCATACAAGAAATTGGCATAAACACCTCCCCAAGGAATTGGTATAAACACCGAAATGGTTTATAACGACTTTTATTAACACAACACAATTATTTAAATAACCCTTATAAATATTTTTTTTATTCTCTATTTTATTTATAACTGTCCAGTTAAGGACATTCAATAAATTGAAGAATTTACAATTGTCAGCCGTAAAGAGACATTGTATACTAAATGGACATATTGAGAAAACAACTCAATATATAGTTGTTTTCCCATTCGTTATAATATAAACAATATTTTATTGATAATGATATAATCCTAACTATTTACTTATAAATATTTTCGTATAAATAATGACTAATAATAAGTTAGTTCAATATTTATCAGGAAAATTGATGACTTAAATCTAGTGACGCTTTTCTTTTCAACCTAGGTCGATAGTTCTACTATTAAGAGTTTGCTAGTGAATTTGGGTGACTGATGGAGCCTGTTTCTATATTTATGTGCTGTTTTTGTTATTTCATCTTTTTTTCAACGTAGGTGTATTCGTGTCGAGATGAATTAGCCAGTTCGGGATATATTTTCTAAGACAATTTTCAAAAATTTATTCTGACATTTCTGTATTATTTCTATATTAGTCTTATGAGCACAATTGTAGTCCATAGCACCAAATTGGTTTGAATAAAGTTTTATATAAAAGTAGCTTATTGTATGAGTTTAATTTTGATTTAGTCCCTAGTCGCCTCTTTTCTATCGAGGTATATGCCGAGATATTTCACATGGTTTTCTTGAGGTACTTGAGTGTATCCTATTCTCACTGGTGAGCAGGTATCTGTTCTAAGCGTAAATGTCACATGTACTCACTTTAAACTATTAATTTCAAATCTCCAGGTTTTAATAAATTTTAATTAATTTAAATATAATATAAAAATAAATAACAAAACATAAGTTTTTAAACAAAGTTAACAAAAAATCTTAGTGAAATCTTTTTTTGTATTGAATTTTCCTTTCCCTTTCTCTATCTTAATTAATTTACTTTTTTCTTTATCTGTCTAATCTTCACCCGAAAAGGTTAAAGCCCACAACCACATGTCACAACCGTACACACATTTTTGAAAACAAATCATCGTTATGACTGATTATGAGCCAAAATCATCTACAGCAGTTCAATTAATATCAATTAAAGACGATCTTGTTATAACAAAATTTATTAATACTGTACTGCCTAATGGATAAAAACGACTAATATATTTTGTTACAAACTACTTAGCCAATCACATTATTCTTATTCAAAAATGTGAAACAGAATAACAAATCGCTTGAAATGTTTATTGCACATCCTATAAGAAAACATTTCCAACGTCAGTCGCATGTGTGCCGCAAAGAACGCAAATTGATAAAACAAAAGCATATTTTAATAACGAAAGTGCGGAAGAAGGCAGAATTGAGCACGGCATGTCAAAGACCCTATATCGCGGTAGTGCTAACGAGCCGTCGAGCCGTCGAGCCGAACCGCCCAGACACTAGTGGATATTTTTCATCGCACCGTCAAGCTTCATTTCCTCCCTCTTACATCCGGCGATGAGCTAATTGAGCCATCATTAGCATTGGAGAGGTGTGACAGAAAAGCTCCGATCTCGTTAGATTTAATTGAGGTTCATGTGACGCGTGCGACTGAACCGCGGCGTCCGCGACCAAGCCACGCCACGCCATGCCATGCCGTCCGTCCGACAGCGATTAATTCGACACATCGCCTCACCGAGAGCGAGTGGACAATCGCGAGAAATTTCGATACACGCGAGACTTTTTTTTAAATACCTGAATTAATAAACAATTTTGTAATTGTTTGTGTTTGTAATTGTTTCTGTATTCGATTATAATTTAATTAGACGCATGTATGACCAAGCCTAAAATTTACTTAATTGAAAAGAATGTAAACAATAATGCTTATCGATTATCGTGTTTTTAATTATAAATGCGATAGAAATTGGCAATAAAGAATTTCTAGTAGCAATCGAGGTATAAATGTTTTTATTATAAACAACCCAAATGTGGAAATCTTTAATTACATAAAAAGAAACATTTTTGTTGAATTTTTCTAGTAATGCGTATTTTATTATAATTTATGTATCATACAGAATTCAAGTTGGCCTCTATAGTGGTATTTCTAAACATTTCCAAAAAATTATTTGATAAAATAGTTCCTACCGGCAGATAGTGTTACGTTACAAATTATTTAATGGCTATATTGCAATACTATTATTATGTGCTAGTTTTTGCTCTAAACAATTAGTATCCAATGATTATAACGTAGAACTGCGTGGAAACACATGGATTGGTTTAAAATCTTTACATACTCTTTTTTACTTGATGTCACGCTCTTCAAAAATTTCTTCATATATTTCAACATCAAATTTAACTACTTTGTTGACTTAGAATTTAAGAAAAAATATATATAGTTAATTTGGAATTAAATAGAATTGGATTTGTTAAGTAGGATTTAAATAAAAATTAAGTAAGAATAGAAATTACAGAATTCGAAAAGCTGAGCTGTATTAGGAGTAAGAAGAAAAAAATATCAAAAAAAAAGAGAAGTTGAATACAATTAGAAAGAATGAAGAAGACAAATTGAAGAAGAAAAATTAAGATTTAAAATGAATTTTATATAAAAAAAAATAGTATAGAATGTATATAAATAAAATATTGCGGGCGGATAAATACTCACAATCAGAATAAGCGAGACCAAATAAGAACAAACTACTGTGTGTGTATAAAATTTTATGAAAAGATAAAAATGAAAAGAAATTTTTCATGCATTGAATATGTTTGTTCACAGCGCAAAACATGTCAGAGCAGCAATTAATGCAAAGCACATATTATCAAAATAAATAAATATATTACTTAAATTATATAAAAAGACCTACCTTTTAATATCATTTTTTATTAGATTTAATGTTCTAAACATGAAATCTGAACGAGTGTATCTAACCTTGCAGTAATAATGCATTAAGTATCTGCATATTGAATTTTTATTTCAAATGTATACCAATAAAATTTTATGACTTCTATAACTTCATAAACATTATACATTTTTGATATACGAACAAAAACGCAATAAAAAAATTCTAAATTTATTTTTAGTTATGCATGTTATATACTTGGAATAGTGAAACGAAATTACTAAACGAAGGCGATATTTGACCAACGTACAATGTAGATAAGTTTATGAGTAAAATGCTACATAAAGGTTCTTCAAAGGTAATTTACAAGTGTGTACAATTAAACCATTTCTACTTTGAAAAAATATAACATTCGGCACAACAATCTCCAAACTGGACCATAAATTTAAAATAATTAAATTAAATCTAACTTACGATTGTATGATGGAATTCATATTTTGGGCAATGTTAGGATCGTCCGAAAGCATCCATAATTCCCCGGCGCCGGTAACTGCGGAACGACCAACTTCCATATAGAAGAAAGATTCCAGAGCTCCGGTGCTGTAAATATTCAAGAAAAAAGTTACAGAAATGGGATATTAATTTCTCATAATATATGCAAGAATTCCAATTAAGAGATTAGTAACAAAGTTTAAAATTAATTTCAAACTAATCTTCAAATCTTGTCTGGCTTTATGGCTGCAATGGTAATGAATACGAATAAAACATAATTGCATATTAATGTAATGAATATATCAATATTAATAGATTGATATACTAAATAAAATAATACTACTAATTCAATTTAGAAATAATGCATTAAAAATATTCAAATATTCAAATGATATAACAATTGTTAGATTTTTTCTTAGATATCTTTTTCAATACTAAATTAAATACAATTGTTTTTTCTCTTGAGGCGAATTTCAAATTTACAAAATTAGGCAAAAAATTAGAACAATTGATGAATCTCTATAAACATCAATTGAAATGTTACTAAAAAAACTATTAAAAAGAAAAAAACAATCCTTCAATCTCTTCGGCCTTCATTCGGTGCAATATTAAGCAATTTAGCCATTTTTAAAGTGAGATAACAGTTTTCGCGTAATGGTCTGTTTAATGACGTACGCTACGAATAGAATATTGAGATCAAATATTATGGATGATTTTTAATATTATGGATGATAAATAAACCATCATCATGCATCAGTAAATTGAATAAAGCCCACAATTACAAAAACTGCTAATTTTTATTTATTTTTTTTTTAATTTTTTTTTATTTTACTTTTTTTCTGTATACTTGTACATTCATATATAAATTATAAAAAAAAATAATAAAAAAAAGATTGCCTTTTCAAATTATGGCCTAAATTAAAATGGACTGCTAGACAGGCAGTCTAAGTTTCTAATTTCCAAATCATACAATAATAACTGCATTTTAACACAGATGCTAAAATGTGTTTACTTATATGAAAAATGAATGCATTTATTGATATGCTAAACTATCATTATGATTTTTTTTATGAAAATTAAATTAGAGAGATTATAAGTATCAATAATTATTAAGTTACGTTAGAAATCCGCCTATGCAATCCTACAAAACGTTGAACAAAAATAATTACATTAAAGCAATACTTTCAGCGTGGAAATCCAGTGTGTAAAGGAGTATCATTTTTATCCAGTATGTAAATATATTAATTAATTTCACAATAAATTCAAATAAACTAACAAACCTTTTGATGTATATCAGTGGAAACTCGATGAGTTCCTCAGGTTGCGGTTGTATAGATTGGCTTGAAGCCCTATGTTGGAGCGGCGGGTGTTGATTGGTGGCAGTTTCATTGAAGGCAGCATTTGTGTTTGTGGTGGAATTGCTGTTACTACCACCTCCTATGCGAACGAGTGACAACGTGTTATCATTGAGGCATAGGTGATACCGACCCGAAATGTTTCGACTTGCTCCTAAACCTCTCTTCTTCACGATCACTTGCCAAACATGTTCTGAAAAAATACAGTAAAATATTATTTTGTTATACTTAATGTATTTTCAATAGAAAAATTTATTTAATAACTAATACTTTATCTAATAACTGAAGATTTCATACATTGAATAAATCCGTTAAACTATTAGAAGTATTTCCTGCTTTATTTTTTTTAAATTTATTTTTGAGTTACAATTATTTCTGCCATAAAATGCGATTCTATATTTTATCTTTATAACTTAGATATGACACTCAATTATATTTATTAAAACTAGTGGGGTGTATGGCATCGTGCCTTAAGGCAAATTGCTGGAACTTCCCGTACCGTAACGAAATGTTCGAGGAATACTGAATGTTTTCAAATAGATTATTATAAATATTGTAACACATTGCTTAATATTTATAAGAATTATATAAACTGAATTGCAAAGTTAAAATTATTTGATTAAAGAGTTAGAACTTTAGTTAGAATTAAAAATAAAATCTGAATTATTTTCGATATACAAAAAAAAACTAAAAAAAATATATATATACAGTTTTTTTTTCCAAAATCAATTATTTTGTTAAAACAAGCTGAAAGTTCTTTGAATCATTCAAATCGGACGCTTAGTTCTTTCAAAAACTGCCATTTTTTGCACATTTAGCTATGTATCTCCGAAACCGCTCGACCTGCCTTTGCCAAAAACTAATAATCACTTCTCCCAATCATTACTAATTGAATGTTTTTTAGATCATTCAAATCGGATGCTCCGTTCACTCAAAAACTCTATTTTTATTTTATGCACATTTGCTCCGTATTTCCTTAACGACTGGACCTGCCTTTGCCAAAAACTAATCAGCTCATCTCCCTATCAATAGGAATCGAATGTTTTTTTTAACCATTGAAATCGGTTGATCCGTGCGCCCGAAAACGTGACTGGAAATTTGTATCCATATATACATACACACACACACACACACATCCATTTTTTCTGAGGTATGCCAAAATGTTCAAAAACCTTCAAAACGTCGAGAAATGTAAAAATTTTCAATTTCGATTTTCGGCCCATTACAATAACTTACCCTACGGGAAGTTAAAAATACTACTGCAGTACCAGTGTAAAGTAATCTCAAATAAAAATTAGCAAAATTAAAGAAAAATATGAAACATAATTTACAGTTTCAGTAAATCTAAAGTTCTTCTATAAATAAATTTAACTTGAAATACAAAGTTGAATAACAATGATAATTTAGAAAAAATAGAATAAAATATCATAAATAAATGTAATATTAGCAATTTTGCAAAAATAAATTGCTTAAAAGGATGAATATCTAAAAATAAAACAAACATTGCTTAAAACTAACATCCTCAACTTTATTGGCCAAAAATTAGATTTTTTCCGCTGATTAGAAATTTAATAAACACAAATATAAATTTTCATTTTGCTAAGTCGAATACTTTAAATATATTACATTATCTGTTCATTAATAGACAAATTACGTTATTGAGTACCTTATTAAGTTTCTTGGCGAGATAAAAACCGGAAGAAAAAGGCGTGGTTTATCTAATTTGCTTGTTTATGGAAATTGTAAACATGGAGGAGAAGTACGGACAAAATGACATGATGTTTAGTTTTTCAATTTTATTTATTTATTTAATGATATTATAGCCACTCTCAAAGTTTTTCTCATCTTAGATTCATCGACTACTAGCAGCATATCCTTTTAACTATAAAAACATATTTATTAAGAAAAACGTGCTAACTTGTAATTACGAAAACTATTTTGTCCATATAGTACGGACAAAATGATACAAAATAGTACATGATCAGATACTATTTTGTAAGAAGACAGTTGACAAATAAGTCGTTTGGTCTACTTTGGGACATCGACACATAATACATGAGTGCATAGGAAACAAATTCATACATCGTAACTAATTTTTGCCGGGCTCAGAAAGTAAAAAGAGGTATTTGCAATAAATGCAAGGCTCTTCTCTTTATCGGTGGATTTTTTAATCTGTTCTTAGAAGTAGTTAGAGTAAAACTTAAAAGCAGACCACCTTTGATAGGTTTAAATCTACTTTTTTGTTATAAAAAATATTCCATTTTATAAAGATACAAAATAAAATTGATTATGATTATTCAGTAATTAATAAAGAATTTAATGTGCAATAATATTACTGTTTCACTGTGTTGACGTAAAATAATAAAAGTCAGTCCCATTCTCCCCTACATCTCTGAATACATGACAAATTGAAGTATTTTCTCCTAATTATATTATCATATTTCACATTACATAGAGTTATTCATGTACGCCAATCTTAAAAGTTTTGTGCTTCAAAATCAAGCAAAACGACACAGAATATAATTATTACTGTTATAACAGACGTTTCTGTAATATTGTTTAGGGGCCATTCACGTCAAATGTAAGGCGTGCAAAGTCCGCAATATCTGCGGACATATGCGCCAAGAATAAACAGCAACTCGTTCGCATTATGTTAATTCGAATGTGCACTTAGGAAAAGTTTATTTTAATTCGGTTATGAGACGTGTCGTTTTAGAGACGCGCCAGTGATTCAAATGGTCCGTAGTCGCCAGTTCATCACAGTAACCCTATCTGTCAGTTGAGTTGCGATGAATGCAATGGCTTGTATGTTCGCGTCCTCCAGAAACTCATCTGTCTACCTGCCAGATAATCTACTTTCTGAATCCATTTAGCTCATAAAATTGAAATTTATTGAATCATGAAAACAATTTACCCTAACAGTTTTCCTAAAAAATACATTTAAATACAGTACTTTCTTTTGTGACAGTCGCTTTTTCACTAAACAATGAAGGTGTGAAAGCTCTATTCGCCAATTAAAAATCCACAAAGCCTGTGATTAAATTTTATTGAAATTTCAAAAGATATTATATTGCCCAATTAATAAATATTATACTCAAAGTATGCATAAAAAAGTAATAACGCCGGGCTCAGAACTGGAAAAAATGGACCTGCTTTTAGAATTAGTTAGGGTAGAAGTTAAAAGCCAATCACCACATTCGACTGATTTCAATTTTTTCTTAGCCTCGAATGAACTACTCTGTAGTACCTGGCAGATAATACTATGTCATTTTGTCATTTGTATAAGCATGTTATTTTGTCCTATTCTAGCAAACACTTTATTATTGCAATAAAATTGATTAACATCACTAGTGCTGGAATTAGTTAATTGAAAGTCCAATAGAAATAATTACAAATAACAATAAATAAGTCCCCAAAAACATAAGTAAATCACCCTCAAATTAAATTTTTGAGCAATACATTTTTGAACGTTTGATGCGAGAAGACTGTGACAATGACGCTCAACATCTGACAAGATTGTGAATATGAAATTCTTAACGTCATTTTATCTTTATTTCCCTTACTAGAAAAATTTTTCCTATATAAAAATATGTTTATTTAGCCAAGTAATATATATTTGCGTTCTTGTAAACACAACTCACTGACATGAACTGAAAGGTTGTCGACCGCTGATTTGGCGTATTCCTGACGTAGAGATTCAAATATCATTGAGTCATATAGGAGACAATCCACGAGAGAAACTTGTACAAGAAGTAGGTATCGAGTGACGTGTTCGGTAATGTACAGTGAAATATATACAACAAGGATCTATTTTCAAATGACGTGGGCGAGGCCCTCGAAGGAAAATTCATTGCGGTTTGCTGAAGAGGAAATTCGACAAACGATTGTAAACGCCTATATAATATAATGGAACTAGTGGTACATAGCACTGCGCCATGAGGTAAACTGTTGGACTTGGAACTTCCAGATTTATGAGCAAGTATTGGATAAACAAAAAAATTAAACGAATTTAAATATAAATTTTAAACAAAACAGTAAAGTTTGATATGTATATAAAATGTTTGCTATTTTTTAAATATTTGAAAACATAAAAATAAAAAAAAATTTTTTTCGTTTGTCACGGAATCCTTAGTTAAAAATTCTACAAAACAATAATTTATTTTTCAATTTCCCAATAAAATTCTAAAATTCCACAAGTTATGTTAAAAAGTTTGTTTTTGTTAGAGTTGATCTTAACTTAAATCTTTAACATGATCTTGAATCTTACAAGTTTTTTTTTGTTTATGCTCATATGTTACGGAAGCCAGAACTCTATGTATCATAAATACTGCATTTTCACACTTATTCCTATTAGACCATCCATTCGGTTCAGCCGTTCTCGCCAAATTGAATAAGTCAATCACACACATATTACATACACAAGTACTTAACATAAATAAATGAATGATCTTTTTTCTAAGATAAATAAATAAATGATCAGTAGTTCTTGAAGCGCAAATTAAAAAAAAACATTTTAGATTTTTTTCGAGATCACACTACGGAAAGTAGATAATAATAGCGAAGATTTTCAGTTCCACGACTATTATACACTTGATTATAAACGCTAATATTAAAATTCTGATTAATTTATCAAGATATGGTACAAGAATTTCTGCACCCGTGTTAGGTTTCACTCTCTTCAGCACACACAAATAATGAAGGGCAGATGGCGTAATATCAAAATGTTTAGGATAAACGTTAATCGTATAGTAAATACATGATTTTATGCGGCAATTTATTCTGTAAATTAAGTAAATTTAGTAAAGACGTTACCATTTCGTTCGTCAGAAAATTGTTTGGTAGTAATTCTGATCGGCTAAATCCATTGATTGGGCTATGAACTCACAGTAAACTAATAACATTTTTTTCTTATGTGTAATCAAATATTTATTTAAAAAAATTCTTTTTCTTCAAAACTGAATCCTTCTTCTAATTATAAGGTATTAATGAAATTATACAATACTTTCCTGCCCCACTAGATGTTCATGTTACAGAGCTAAAAAATTAAATTTTATTGAACAAAAAAATAAGAATAAAATTAAAAAAAATATGCAGTAAGGGAGACTGCGTGCGGTTGTGCAAGGGTACGGTAGTGGCAGCCTGACAGTCGTCATAACAGATAAACTATACTCATTTTGTAATAGGGTCCAAAGGGAGAAAGATGAAGTATATTTGTTCAAACAAATTTCCATTACTACATTGAGTCAGCGCCCAACATCAAACGATCTACTATATACTGGTGTGTGATTGTCTACTATAACCTATAGATTTAAACAAGATATTTGAAAAAAAAAAGAACTAGATCTGGAGCAAAAACTACATCAGGTATATATAATTGATACCATCTAACTTTAACAGAACTAGACGTTAGTTGGAAAATAGATAGATAATGGAATTAATTGAGAAGTTTAATTTGATAAATATTTGAAAATTAGTGGCAAAAATATATGCCTGATAGTGCAGTGGCAATCCACATGTTTGATTTAAATAGTATATCGAGCAGCATCAGAGCTTCCCATTTGCTTTACAACCCCGCACCTTTGGCTTCCCTTTGAACATTGCAAGATTTTGAATCATATCATGTGTAAAATAATTATTTTGATGCTTATAACAGCGTTAAAACTCTTGGAAGGATGGAAGACTAAAGAGCCGACCCGTGATTGATTATGGCTGCAAGACAACACATTAAACAGCATCTCTTACGTCAGCGAAAAAGCAGCTGCGTCAGCATGATCAACGCGTACTGAATGTGACAAATGCACTCTCATGTTATCACCGCGCCACAATCGATGCATGCATGCATTACGCGGTAAATGTCACATTTCAAAAGCTCGTTATGTCGTTGTTTTGCTAGCACGCTTATTTTTTAAATGATTTTTTTCCATTGTAAAAATAGATTTTTCGTCATCTTAAAAATATATAAAAAACTATAATAAGAACTCGCGTTTTGTTGATTTAACATTTGTTTGATTACTCAATTTTTTAGACGCATTACTTATAATTAGTGATATATTTACATATCCCATTTATTTCAAGATCGCAAAATTACTATATATATATAGTATATATTTTTACATATATACAGATGTATTATAGAGGTATTTCTCTATAGCTTTTCAGATGAAATGGACCGTGAATTTCGATCACTTTCAATCACAATTAACGCGCACAGATTCCCACACGACAGACAGCAAACACTTTCTTAGCAATCAGTAAAATTTGTATCTATAAGAAAACCTTTTTCTATAAAATTGTTATTAATAATAGAAATTTAATCATTATTATTTAGTAACCGCAGGATGTAGGGTAGAGTGTTGCTTAAAGGTCCACCACCGATATCTCAAAAACAAATAAAGTTAAGAATTTTTTAACAACAATATTTGAAAGAAGCGGAAAAAAGTCAATGTTTAAAAATCCATAACAAAAGTATTATCTTTCGTTGTTAGTTTTTTTTATCATTATGAGCACTGTTGTTTATTTTACGAGATCTTATATACTTTTTAAGTACACGATATTTAGTTGTTTTATAATATATATTATTAGTTGTTCTTTTTATTGTTAATTTTAAGTTAGATTCAACAGTTTTTTCATATATCCTCTATAACAGCTTACACGAGAGTAGGGTAAAAACGACCAACTGAACCTTTACCCTGGCAAAAAGTAAACAATAAAAAATAGTAAATAAAAAAGTAAATTAAGTTAGAAAAGCAATTGTACAAGAGATAAATTAACTAAATAGTTAATCCAACTCTGCTGATGAATATTTCTGTCGAAATATCAGATCATTGTTATATGGGTGTAATCTTTGCATTAGTTGAATAATGTAGCTATTATTTCGTAAAATCCCTTTAAAATTAAAAATAAAGCATTGGACCTGTTTGCCCTTGGTCGTCACTCCCATGGGGTAAAAAAAAGGACCAGATGATTTAAAAAAAAAACAGCAAAAAATGCATGTTTACAATGATGAATTAGCCGGGAGATTTACTGAACATAGTCACATAGTTTGATATGTGTTATTTGTTGTGATATAAAAATCAAATATAATTGCTCAAAGTTAAATTCAACCTTTGTGCTCCTGCCCTATCCTGTAATTATTTCCTGCCCTATATTGAAGATACAAATTAATATTAAAAACTGGACCACATTCAAACGCACGTTTACATTAATAGTTAATTATTTAAATGAGGTTAAAGTTGCTGATTACAGCTTAAATAATCTGGAGCATTTAGACTCATTGGAAGTATTCTCATGAAAGGTGAACAAAAATATATTTAGGGTAGTATTTCATTGAAATATATGAAAAAAAATGGAAATAGGATTGTAATAAATATTTTGTTTCAACAACACAAACACCTTTGTCTGACAAGTTGAAAACAAACAAAAATGTAAGTCATTGAAATTTTAAATGCACACCTTTTTTCAGTACTATTCTTTATAGAAACGCATATAATCTTATGAAAAAGTTACCTTTGATACTAATTTAGTTAAAACTAACACATCACCCACAAGAAACAGGCAAGTATTCAATTCACAAATGAGACATCTCATCTTATTCCTTTAAAAACCTCGGCATGATATACTTTTCATTCGATTCGTTCGTACGCATTGAATTTTCCATAGAGCCATGCTAATTGATGAAATATTATATAATATGTCAGGAGATCTGTTTACAATGCGTGGACTTATGTGATTAACGTGCTCTTCGCTTGGAACAAATGTGTAATGGAATATTACCGAGCCGGAACGGACACATGAAAATATTGTTTGGACAATAAATTAAGTCCATAGCTGATATGCAGGAGGGGGTGAGATTAAAACAAAAAACAAGAAAACAACCCGAAAACGAACGGCGCAAATAGATTCTCTCAGAAATCTGAAATTATCTGACTTAAACTCCTTCACTGAGGGTTGTGGAATGAACAAATGCCTTATGAATAACTTTATTCTGTGAAAATAAAATGGCCTGCTGACCTGAACAAGTGATCACTGTCTGACTTTCTTCACTTAGGATTAAGGGGGGAAGTCCATATAGACGCATGAAAATAGGTCATATTTTAAAAATATTTTTAAACGTGATGGAATAATTTTATTGTTTTTAAACTTTGACATAACTTTATTTAACCCTTTTAGAATACAAAAAAATATTTAAAAAAAAAAAATTATTTCAAAATGGCGGCTCAGCATAACTTTTTGTGGACTGCCTCTGGCGCGAGGTCCAAAACTGCTGCATTTCTCACTCATCAACCGTCGATCTGAAAAAAAAATTTTTTTAATGATTTCTTTTGAGAACATATCAATGGGAAGGATAAACCTATAAAATTGAAAAAAAAGTATAAATGTCAATGAAAAACAAGCCTTTGAAAAAAAAATCTGAATTTTTGGCTATTTTTTTGACATTTTGGGCTCTAGAAAATACTTTATAAACGCGAAAGATCTAAGGATTTAGGTTTATCCTTCCGATAATAATATAGAGAAAGGCCTCACCCAATTTCAGACAAATCGATACATAACTTTTTGAGCTACAACTGCAGCAGTTTTTGAAAACACAGTTTTGAGATAATCGCGTTTAAAGATTTAGTAAAGGAAAATGACCAGTATTAGTTACTTACCGATTAATCTGCAATATCAGGTCCATACAATAGTCCTTCCTTATCTTCAAAAAGCTGATTATCTGTAAGTTGTTGTTGTTTGTGAGCTGTACCAGCATCTTTTATTTGTGAAAGGCTGCTACGATCCTAACAAGTTATTCGCGCCTCATCAGTATTATCAGCATATGCTTTAGCATAAGTACCAACAGTTAAATTCAGAAGGTTCATTATTCTTAATATTGAACTAAAACCTTCAATAAATATCCTAGCTGCAATATATGGTGAAATTTCAACTACCCTTAGTCCACAATGTGGGTGTTTTGGTGATAATCCCACTATAGTCGCCAAACTGCCGCGTTGAAACTTTCATTCGCGTTCTGCGTATGATCACCAAGGCATCGTTCAAGTAAATCATCTTTGGACAAATCTTCATAAATTGGTGAAAGATGATGTTTCATTTCTTCACCAAGTAATGGAGCTAAATCTACGTCTAGATGATCTTGACCACTGGCACTTTCATTATGACTTGTACTGGCGTCAATTTTTTCACCTGCTTTATCAGTAAACTGATTGCCCTGATAACGTCTTTTTTAGTGTTATTTTGTGCAATATTACTTCATTACTTCGCTTACCTTTTAGATAATTCGGCATTTTTACGTATTGAAATGAACTGAACACTACGAATTTTCCAGCTAAACTAACTATATTTCTCGACTAACTTTTGTTCGCATACCAATATTACACATGTACTAAGGTACATAGAAGTCTTCCAGTTGTAGGCCAAAAGAAGTATTTCTAGTTATTATAATGAAAGAGACCTTTTTCACTCGAAATTTAACAATACGCTTGATCGATTGACAATGCGCACTCCGGCCCGCCCCGTTATGTTAGCTATAACTTTGTTAATATAAGAGATTTTTTTTTGTCGACTCGTTAATATACGCTCAACATACTATACTTGCAGATTATCGAAAAAAAAAATTTCAATTTTTTGAAAATGTTATATGGACTTCCCCCCTTAAATCAATGAAGGGATCCTAACGTACTTATTTAACGTATCTTTATTATTATTGTTTATTTTAATTACTTTATTTAATTTTTATTTTGTGTATTGACGTTCACACATTAGCTTATAGGATTTGTATTCTGATTGCTAATTATAAATAAAATATAAAATATAAAATAATTATATAAAAATAAAAGTAAAAAGTAAAGTAATTCAGTGAAAATAATTGACACAAATATTTGCCTGTGAAGTAAATAATAAATCTAAAGATATACGAAGGTGAGGTAAAATATTGAGCTCTATATACAATCTATTAAGTTTCAAATAAGAGAGGGCAGGATCCAATTTGACTTATATTGCAATTATATTGTAAAAATCAAACCAATTATATCACAACAAATAACACATATCAAACAAACATCTATCTTACGATGTTCAGTAAAACTCCCAGCTTAAATTAATTATTGTAGAAATATTTTTTTTGCTGTTTTTCAAAAAATTGGCAGGGGATAAACATACTCCATGTTTTATTTTTAATTTGAAAGGGATTTTTCAAAATAATAGCTACATTATTCAACCATACAGAGATAGCACTGCATATATCCCTGATCTGGTATTTCGTCAGAAATATTCATAAACAGTGTTAGAATAACTATTTATTTAATTTATCTCTTGTAAAATTGCTTGTTTAACTCAATTTACTCTTTTTTTACTATTTTGTAATGCTTGCCATAGTGTATATTCAGTTGGTCCTTTTTACCTCACACACGTGTAAGCTTTCAAAGAGGTTATGTAAAAAACTGACTTAAAACTGAATCTAAATTTTTAACAATACGAAAGTTCAAAGATAGTTGTTTTTCTCAACTTTACTTGTTTTTGAGATATCAGTGGTGGACCTTTTTATCCGCGGAAATTTGAGCCCCGTCCTACCGCATGTTGATTTATATGATTTTTGATAATTAAGCAGAATATTTCTTTCTTTTTGTTTAAGAAACATTGTAAGGATTGGTGCACCATAATATCTATCAAAAAATATTATTTTAAATCATTTCTAGTACTTTTGTTTTTCTCAACTTTACTTGTTTTTGAGATACCAGTGGTGGACCTTTTTACCCAAGGAAATTTGAGCTATAATATATTATTTTAAATCATTTCTAGTATTTTTGAACGCTTAGATAGTAGCTTCTATTTATTCATAAATAGTTCAAAAATGACTATGACAAAAAAGAGCAATGGTAGTATTAAGAAAAATAATTAACATTAGATTTTGTAACATACTATAAACTATAAAATTCTTACTCTTGTCATGCATATTGACGCTACAATAAGAATAATTAAAATTAATTGAATACTAATTAAGTATGCACTTTCACTGACATAAAATATCAATCAACGAAAACCTAAAATACCAAAGTCTGCATTTTTATACGAAGAAGTTATTAGCATAAACAAAATATTATAATAAATATGATTATTCTCTTATTATTAGATCTGTAATAACATCATGTCGTCGAGGCCTTTGATAGCACTTCATACAAGTTAAGTTAGGTACTCCAGTACTATTTCTAGTATTATAATAACCAGCACAATAGCTTATAGAATTTTTTATAGAACTTATTTTCTGATTGCTTTTTAATTGTTAGAGAAAAAAAGTTACGTATTGGATAAATAACGTGACCTTCAATGCAAAAGTTTATGTATCACAAAATCTGTGTGTTTACTTCAAATGTGCAAATAGCTCGGTTATACAATAATGTAATATATGTGCAAAGTCGCGTACTCTACAATACGAGACAATTTAAACAGAATAACGGGCATTGTTTTCAGAAAAGCTTCTACTGCATCCATAGGTATGTGGAGAATACGGGATTTGCGATATTAATCCTTCCTGAGAACATACGCTTGCTTTAAAATGGTAAGCTATTAAAATGGAGTTTCTGAAAAAATGATTAAATCGACAATAAAATTTCATTACAGTACCCACAAACAGATTATTCACTTTATAAAGAAAAACAATCATAAAAAACAAATAATGTACAAATTTAATAAAAAATTGCTCGAGTGTTTCCTATTTTTCTTCTACATATATTAATAACTTCAACATAAATATATTTTTCTGTATGAAGCAGAATATTGAAGCACAAATACAAAATGTTCAATAAAGCTTATGTATTTTTAATATAATTCCTTATAAAATTCAAGAGATATAATAATACTTGTTTAAAATAAATCAGTTTTTGAAGCAGCTATAATTGCAATTACCAAGATTGAATAGGTTGTTCCTTATTATTAGATCAAATACAACTGCTACTCAAAACAGATACTTAATAAAATATACTTTACTATACTGTTTATAACACAAATAATAATATTAAGTGTTCCTCTCCATCGGCAGAACTATTACCAAATAATAATGGTATTATAAATTTTAATAAAACGTTTACGTTAGCAAATAAATCATTTTCCAACATAGATTTTAATTATGTAAAAGAAATATGCAAAAAATAATTAGATTAATGGGAAGCATAATAATTCGAAAATTCGCAAATATTTATAAACTTCAATGCTTATGTATATATCAAATAGTGATTTTAATTATTATATTAATTTGATCAATATCAATGTAATGACAAAAGTGAACAACAATGTTTGTGATTATATTCTAAAGATCGAGTTTTCTGCTGACAACAGAGTAACATACTATATATATAATATAATCATCTTCAGGACGGAAAGAACAACAAAATAAAAAATCAAATAAAGTATATACGAGCAGATGAAGCGAGCTTGACGTACATATATCTAAAAGCTCCAATGTCTTTTACCTTATTGTTAGTATTACATTAATGCAACTCTATGTTTCGTCACACCTACATTAGATTCTTTCATCTGACGTGAGCTGTTTTGAAAACTAAAATATTTTCCTGCAAACTCGATATTTCCTTCGTACAAGATATTTTCTTTCCTCGAAGATTGAATTGCTGCTCACAAAAATATCAACTGCTCGATTTTCTTGTTTATGTGCTAGCAAAGGTACTTTTCTATCATGGAACTGGAACTTTGATGCACTCGAAACTGCTTATGTTTTATTTTACAATAATGGTTATTTTTATTTCTTTTGCGTATTTTCTGATAAATTTTCTCTGAGCACATCATTTTCATTTCTTTCTTCCTTGGAAAATATGATACTAGAATTTCAAGTCCTACTCATATTATAAAAACAATGTAGACGATCAATTTACAAAAGTGTATATGAGAAGGCTACAAATCCTGCTGGTACATATAAAACAACTTCAACTGAGAATATATAGAATTCAAATGCATTTTGACGTTATTAGGTTATTGCATATTCTTTTAATTGGTTCGAAATATATGTAGTGCCCATGACTACTAAACTATAAAATGCAATATTAATATTACTAATGAATATTGCATATTCATTAGTACTGAATTATAGAACTATGCAGAGTATTTTGAAAATTTTTGTGCAAAGTCTTCAAAATTGATTAAATTAAATTGAATTGATGAAATATTACGAGAATTTTAAATGTTTTCAAATAGACTATTCTAAATAATTAGTAACTTTCATTATTCGTATTTTGTAGACAAAAGCTGTTGTAGCTTATAAATTGAACTCATATTTCTCACAATTCAGTCAAGTATACAAGTGAGCTTTTGTAATTCTAGCTAAAATTATGATTATTAAATCCCAATAATTTTCAATGTTTGATTTTTTTTAAATTTTACACGAACAACACAAACATTCAAATCGGAAGCTCACTTATCTCAAAACTGTAATTTTAGCACTTTGCTCCCTACCTCCCAAACGGCTGGACCTGTTTTTACCAGAAACTAACCAGCACATCTATCCGTCAATACGATTCGAACATCTTTTGAATCATTCAAATCGGTTGATCCGTTCTTTTAAAAACGGTCATTTTTTGCACTTTTTGCCAAAGATTTCCAAAGCCACAATATCCGTCCTTTCAAAAACTAATCAGCACGTCTCCCCATCAGTAGGAATGGAATTATTTTTGAACCACTTCAATCGGTTGATCCGTACGCCCCAAATCGTCGACGAAAAATTGTATCCACACATACACACACATCCATTTTTTGTAAGGTATGCCAAAAGGTTCAGAAACCTCTGAAACGCAAAGATATGCAATATATTTTCGATATTTGGACGATCACAATAACCTACCTCACGGGAAGTTAAATATTCGTGTAAATTATTCTCACCAAATTTTAAATTTAAAACAATACTTTGCTTCAGGCAAAGTGCGAGTGAGAGTTGAATTGGTAGCAAGATTATGTCGAGCCTTCGTGGCCAAAATATATCCCTCTTTCTAATAATAGCAAGTGACAACCAAAAGTGAAATATAAATACCTTCCTAAATAATTACGCTGAGAGACAAGAGTGACACTGACACTGATAAAACAATAAGAGACAAATTAATAACCATATGTTATTTGATAAGTGAGGCACGATTGAATAAGAAAGCCGTAGCCTTTGTGCGATGTGCGTGCCCGAAAACAACGTAAGGAAACGACTCCTTGTTGATTAACGACTCCGATCAATCAAAGTCATATCAATCATCGTATCGTTCATATCACCGCAACTGAAACCTGAAAACAACAGATGTGTCCTCTCGCCTCCGGTCTGGAGAACATCTGGAACAATTCAAACCTTCAACTGAGAAACTCTCAAACAAAATTAATAAAGCAATTCTGAGCGGTTATAGTATAGCCAAATCGCTTGTTGAATTTGTACGCTTTACGGAAGAGATTATTGGTAGTTTATTTTTTGAAAGTTATTGATAATTAATAAAAATTATTTTTTTTTAATATTTTAAATTTTTTTTTTGTAGAATCTGTATAATAATTTTTTTATAAAAGCATGAAATGGGGGAGTGGCTTGTTGTGTGAAAACAAGTTTAATTAAATTTTTCTGTGAATATTGTAATTTGTAATTACCTAAGATAGGGTAGGGCGGGGCACAAGGGTTAAATTTAACTTTGAGCAATTATATTGTGAAAACCAAACCAATTATATCACAATAAATAACAGATATCTAACAAACAATTATCTGACTTAGCTCAGCAAAACGTCCAGCTAATTCATAATTATAGAAATGTGTTTTTTGGTCCTGGTCTTTCTTACCCCATAAGCGGGGTAAAATTATTAAAGAAACGTTACGAAATAATATCTACATTACTCAACCAATGTACAACATAAATTTTGTACATTTTTTACAGAAATTACACTGAACTGGTATTCATTAGCGAAGTTATTATAATTATTTATTTAATTTACCTGTTGTAATTTTTTTATTTTTATATCGGTGGTAGACCTTTTTACCCGCGAACCTTTAAGTTCTGCTCTATATTTTATTATATATATTATATTCCGTTCTATTTATATTTTATATTTTATTTAGCATAGTAAACACAAATATAAATAGACGATATATATATATATATATATATATATATATATATCGTATATATATTCCAAATTCTAAGTATATCTCTCTCTCTCTCTCTCTCTCTCTCTCTCTCTCTCTATCTATCTATCTATCTATATATCTATCTATCTATCTATATATATATATATATATATATATATATATATATATATATATTAGGGTGGTCCTTAAAATGGTCATTTTCGAATTTCCTTGCTCCCAGGGGCTCAAATGGTTCCAAATTGATAAAAAACAATTCTCTGAAAGTTTTAGCTCTTAATATTAACGTTTAGATAGAGCGCAATTCAATCAAAGTTTGTATGGAAAGAGCATGGAAAAATTTTTGAAAATTAAAAAAAAATGTTTTAGGTATAACTTAGCGACAAATGAATGAGTTTTATTCATTCATTTGTTCGCTAAATTACATTTAAAAAACATTTTTAAAATTTTTGAAAAATTTTCCATGCTATTTCCATACAAAACTTTGATTGAATTGCGCTCTATCTAAACGTTAATATTAAGAGCTAAAATTTTCAGAGAATTGTTTTTTATCTATTTGGAACCATTTGAGCCCCTGGGAGCAAGGAAATTCGAAAATGACCATTTTAAGGACCACCCTAATATATATATATATATATATATATATATATATATATACTGTGTAAATATGTATATAATATATGGTGTGTGGAGATAGGAATTTGAAATCTAGAAGCCCTTCAAAGAAAACTATTAGATGACAGTCTGATTTTCGTGACCGACAAAAGCCAATAAGGATTTACAGAATTATAGTTAAAGTAGAAAACTCGTTGAAATAAAGTGAATATTGTGTTCAGTGCCAATTTGATTGCTGTGCTACTGTAAATAACTGCAGAATGAATTATTTAGCAGGCAAAAAGGTTAAAAATACGAACGTCGCGAACAGTTTAGAAGGTTGCCGGGACCGTCAATTGATTAGCTTTCAGGTCACTTAAAGTTTATGTTTGCAAATGTCTGTAATCTATTTATCGAGCTATATTAGATTATTTACATAAAATATTCAACACAAGATGACTCAGTTTAATCCAAAAAGCTCAACGTAACAAATGTCCAATAACATTATTTTATATAAAATCAACGAATATTCTAATTAATATGGACACTTAAATTAATTACAATAAAAAACAAATTTATTTATTCCCATTAACACCTAACAAAAAGTAAAAAAAAAAAACAAATATAGTGAGTTGCTTTAGGAACATAATCGATCTTTTTGTTCGTCGAGCCATGAATTGGTTTATCGAGAGTAGAGCGTGTCGTAGCTATTCCAAATTCTAAGTCTCTAATTATACATCGGCTAGACGTTTTCACAAGGACTATATAGAATCATCGCCCATCTTCCTTATTTAATTCGAGTTGGAGGATGGGATTGTATATTTGGTGTGAGGCGCGTGACATTCATGAGCGGCGCCTCTATTTTTAAATGATTCTTCGTGTTTCCAGGGTGTTGACACCGTACTCCAGTGCAGGCTTAAGTATTATGGCTCGCGGAACAAACGATTTATATATATATATATATATATATATATATATATATATATATACATGTGTAAGAGGGAGGAAACCGAAGACCGCGTGTATCGTATTGCCTAAGATTAACCGTGAAGAGGTATAATATAAATCCGGCACCTTCTTCACAAATGATTCGGCACGAAGCTTTTCTTCTCGAACAGTACACTCTTAATAGGAAATTATAAAAAAATACGTGTTCTGTACTATATTAAAAATCTAAAACCATGTATCAACATTCATTTGAATTAATATATCATCATTTAAACCTTTAACACTTTTGGTACTACTTTGTAATGTAATATTAAATGCGTGAATAGTTAAATATTCAATTATACAGTGTGCTACAGTTTCAGAAGTTGATTAAAATATTTCATGAACGGTTTACATTTAGGTATTCAACTTCTGTACCAAAACTTTCTGATATATACTGTACCAAATCTGAATACTACATGAACAATATTTTAAAGATAATGAAACAATCATTAATTTCATTCAATTAAAATAATTAACGCTTATTATACTTTATTCTATACTTTTATTACTTTTTTATTTTATTTCCAAAAAAGAAAGATATTAGAAAAAAGAATAAAAAACAATGATAAAGCTATATGCATATCAATTATTTAAATTGAAATAAATATAAAATAAATAAAATATAATTGATCATACTGATTATCATGTAAAAACATTAATTGTGCTTAATAAAAAAATTAAATAATAATAAATAACTATATTAAAAAATAAACATAATTTTATTTATTATTACAATATTGCATAACAAATAAAATCTCGAGCTTTGCTGATTTCCGTTGAAGTCTATCATCGCCAATAGGTCAATGAGTTGTTCGCCACATTCATGATAAAATAACATATATAATAGTGTTGAATTCTAACTATAACATATTATTTTATATTACATTTTTAATTTAATAATTTCTTGCTCAAATCATGATGGCAGTTGATGCAGCGTATATATAGTATTAAGAAATAAAAAAATATAAATATATAATGGAGTAGAGCGATATCTCTATAACAAATTAATAAGTTAGACATTTTTTCAACAACAATATTTGAAAGTGGAGGTCAAAAAATGTATGAACAGTTATTACCTTGATTCTTGCGAGTCGCTACCTAGAGATAAACGGCAAATGTTTGAAAATCCATAATAAAAGTATTTTTTTGGTTGTAAGCACTGTTCTTTAGTTTACCTTCAGTAGACCTTAATATAAATTTCAAGCAAACGTTATTCACTTGTTTTATAAGATTTATTGTTATTTGTAATTTAGATTCGACAGTTTTCTTTATTTAACCTCCTCAAGCTTACATGTGGCAAAGATGTAGGTAAACAATAAAAATTAGTAAATAAAAAAGTAAATTAAGTTAAAAAAAGCTATTTCACAAGAGATAAATGAAATTATTAGTTATTCCAAAGTTGCTGATAAATATTTCTTACGAAATACCAGATCAAGGTTATATACAGTGTAAATTGTAAAAAATGCACTCAAGTAATTTAGATTGTGCATTGGTTGAATAATGTAGCGATTATTTTGTAGAATCCCTTTAAAATTAAAAGTAACACGTTGGCCCTGTGCCCTCCCTAGCCGTCGCATTTTACACTGCCTATGGGGTAAAAAGGACCAGGTGACAAATTTCTAAAAAAACAGCAAAAAACCATTTCATCAATGTTGGGTTAGCTGGGTGTTTTAGCGGACATAGTCAGATAGTTGTTTTGTTTGATTTGTGTTATTTTTGTGAAATAATTGGTTTGGTTTTCATGATATAATTGATCGAAGTCAAATTGGGCCTTTGTGCCTCATTCTACTCTATGTAATATATATACAAAATCAGGTGAATATTGGAAATACAGCATAAGTAAAAAATGATTTTAAATAACTATTTAAAAAAAATCCTAGTTAAATTAAAATTTATAATTTAATTTGCAAGTTTATATTAATATAATTACATGACTTATAAAAGTCATTGAGGCGTTTACTGTACCCCCCAATTTATAGACATTTGCGCGTATAAAAAGTAGTAAAAACCGAATTACAAATCTGTTTACAGTTCGTCTACTACACAGTCATCATTCCTGGAAATGAAGTATACTCGTCTTGTTTCATTTCTTCAATACGATAATACGTTTGTTCAAGTAAACATGACTAGTCATTTATATAGTTGCGCTCAAGGAAAATAAAAATGCTAGTAATGAATATCATTCATGTGAAACAACGTAAAATATATGCTGATCTCAGGTCAATTTATTCATTTTTTAAACACTCAAAAAAGAAAGTAAATACTTGGGTTCAATGATAAGCAAATTATTAAATTTATACTATAATTTTATATTTATTTTTGGCCACAATTATATTACTATATAATGAAAGACAGCAAAGCCACAATTATATTACTATATAATGAAAACAAAATTAAAATTCTTTAAAATTATGTTTAAAATGGATAAGTAGAAAAAGCTTCGTTCTCTATAACGTATTCAGAGAGCTGCAGAGAAAAAATATCCACGAATGTATAATAAAATATACAATTCCATAATTGAATCATCCGACAGCGACAAAACAGTTAACAATCAAAGACCAAATAGTGCATCGATTTAATGTATGAAAACACAATGTTGTAATTTAACGCATTTCGGTACAGGAATTTCTCGCATTTGATGAACAGACTATCAATTCGATTGTTCCGTTTGCATGCAGTTAATATTTAATTGCGCCTGCCGTAATCAAATATTCCTTCTGCATAATCAAAATGCTTAGATTAAATGTGCAATTAGATCGGTAATGGACGAGGGCTTCAAAATCATGTAATATATTTCTTAAGCAATAGAGCATTAAGCCACATTTCATACAAAATAGAGTCTTCAGTATTGTTATTGAGATTAAGGTTTATAGTATACCAGAATATGAAAAAAAAACTTTCGTTCGTTTCTGAACAGTATTAAGCCATCTACTCCCATCAACTGCATCTCCCAACTGTATCATTCAATATTTAACATAATGCATTCTTCATATCAACGTAAGTTTAGCATATCACTCAGTCATACCTTCTGAGGAGGCATAATAGTTCGTTAGCGATTACAAAAAATAAACTTATTACACCACATTTTTCAAAAAATCCCGTGTTCTCTTGTTATTTTATATTAAAACGACATAAAATAATCAACTAGATTAATTAATTTCAAACAATTAATTACGAAAAAATATCCTTTGCTAATAATCAGTACAATTTCCAACTTATATTTTTGAAACGTTTTTTAATATTCGAGTTAGGATTTTTACCGGAATAATAGCTAAACTATACTAATTTAGAGATAGGGTCCAAATGGAGAAATATGAAGTATGTTTGTTATGAATTGAGTGACGGCCTACATTTGATCTGTAGACCGAATGCACAAATAGAAGACCCAAAAGTAAGTTTTTTTGTTCGATTTCTTTTAATAAAAACTTACTTGTATACAGAAAGATTACTTTGTTTTTTATTTTGCTGTAAGTTGAACATTAGTAGTGAATTAACAGCAATTAGTTTTGATTTATGTAACATATATATGTTGTGACAGGTGTTTCATGTCTTTTTCGGATGAAAGTTAAACAGATAAGGAAAAATCTGATTTAACTAAAGAAAAAATACGGTTGGTCTATGACTATGTCGAATGTTTAAATACTTGTCATAGGAATATATTTTCTTACATTTTTGTTAATAACTTCTGTAAGTTATGATCTAAAATGATCAAACATGATCTCTATAAAAAGTTACCCTAAAGATATTGCTATCATTTATACATTGAATTACAATCAACAGTTACAAAAGCGGAAACAGGTGTATGTTAGAGTTATTGGAGAATTCGTAAGATTTATCTTTAGCGCCTGTCATTAACTTATCGATTCATTTTGACATAAGAATGCGAAATAATACTTCAAAATTTCTGTCAAGATTACAATTATATATATATGTATATATATATATATATATATATATATATAATATAATCAATTTGTCTTTGATAATATATGTAGTAGCACTTACAATGTTGCTCGACATTGTCATAATGCAATCTCGAACAGCATCATAATGCCGATAAACATTCTTGATGGATTAAATGATATGGTAACGGTTTTTGTTTATTTAATTTATTTTTGTTCATTTATTATTAAATATTTATTTTTTGTGATTTATATTTTGAATTAATTCAATATTTTAGTGCATAACTTAATTTACAAAAAAAACAGTATTTTGTTTTATTATGATAATTGAATTTTCATGAATATCATTCAATTATGTTATCCAGT
>NW_020537219.1:0-26873 GCF_003426905.1 Ctenocephalides felis | reverse complement strand
TTCATGACTCATATCTATTTTTTTAACTTCCCGAAGGAGAAGTTTATGTTTCCATAAAAAAATCCGAGTTGTTAATTTATGTTTTTCTCGACGTTTCAAGCCATTCTGAAACGAATGAGACCAAATTTGGAAAAAGTATGTGTGTGGTGTATGTGTATGTGCGCGTATGTGAACAGATTTTTGCCGTAAATCGACGTTTTCTCGAAAACGCTGGACCGATTTCAAAAATTAAAAGCCACTCGATGTATCTCGATGAGGACTATTGTTTGTCTGGCGACGATCGGCCAAGCCGTTTCTTTATAAATCGCAGAAATTTTTTCGTCTACGTTTTAGCCCGCAATTCTGAATCGATTTGAAAATTCAAAAACCGTTCGAAAGATATTGGTGGGAATCGTGCTGATTAGTTTTTGGTAGAGATCTACCGGGCCGTTTTCTTGTAATAAAGTTTTTTTTAAAAAAAATTGACCATTTTTATGATTATTTTTCTGACGGTAGATACCATAGTCATAGTTCTAGAATCTAGATCATACTAAAATATTACGGCCCTGCGACAACTGGTTTAGCTTTAAAAATTTGTCAAAGTTTGCAAAAATTAGTATGGTCTTTTTGGCATTTGCCAAAATTAGAACTTTCATCGAAGTTTGCTCAAAAACGCCTGAACCGATTTCAGATATTTAAAAAGCATTTGATGTATCTCGATAAAGATATCATTTCTCAGTATTGTGCGACGATCGGCCGAGCCGTTTCTTTGTAATTTTGAAAAAAGTGTTAAACCTTTCGTCCACATTTAAGCTCATACTACCGAACCGATTTTAAAAAATCAAAACTGTTCGAAAGATATTAGTTGGGAATGATACTGATTAGTTTTGGTGAAAATCTACCGAGCCGTTTTCTTGTAATAACTGTTGAAAAAAAATTTTAGGCCGATTATTATGGAACTTTTTTTGACGATATATATCATGGTCTTATAGAACTTACTGAATTATTACGGCCTTACGACAAGTAAATTTTTAAAATTCATCAAAGTTTGAGAAAATGAGTAGTTTTTTTGACGTTTGTTGAAAATAAAATTAGGTGATTTAGTTGGTATAACGATAGTGTCCTTGGTCTTGAACATAGTAAACCATTGAAGTCCTACGGAAACTGGTTCAATTATAATTATTGATTAATTAAAATTATTGATTTTTGAAAATTTGCTTCTAGAAAATACTCCGAGTTAACGTGTTCGTTCGTTCATTTGCAATGATGACTCATAAATTAATTTATTTTTTATTGATTAAGTCGATTATTTACACATATCGGGAAGTTCATGTAACTTGTCACAAGGCTAAATACCAAACCAACTAGTTTTTAAATCTAATTATAAACGATTAATTCTATAATAATTTTGTGTGTATATATACATGTATATGTTGTTATATATGCACATCCATATATCTGCTTATATGTATGTTTTTGTATATACACTATATACATGTGCTTGCGTGTATGTCGTGTATATAATTATATGTACATGTAAATATGGATCTTTTTTTTTTGTATAGCGGAGGAAATGCTTTTACGCATCCCAGACCGGTCTTCTGTCTGGGTATGTCGTACTCGATACCGCCCTGGTATAATACCGACTAAAACCTCCGCTTTGCCCTTGCCTCTGGTCCCCACGGAAACCGCCGTTAGGCGTTACTTTGTGGGGGGAGGTTCTAGAATGATATAAATTCTTAACTTGTTATAATCAATGTTATAAATTCATAAACATTATACTTATCTTTTAATGGGCGAAGTCCCATTCGCTCTTTCTCTCTCTATAAACGCAGGTCCATTAAAACGTCACTCGCAAATCTGTCTATGGCGTTCCAAGCAGCATCACTTCAACAACATTACCTGGGGTAATTCTGCATCTCAATGTCTCTTCCACATCATCCCGTAGAGCACCAAATCGCGGGCACACGAAGAACACATGCTCGCATCTTCGACTTCGCCCAAACAATATGGGCAATCCGGCGAGCTATCGTGCTTGAAGCGGTGTAGGTAGGCTCGAAAACAGCCGTGCCCCGATAGCATTTGTGTAGTATAATAATTTACTTCGCCGTGCTTGCGACTTAGCCAGACTTGGTGTTAGGAATGAGACGATGCGTCCATCTGCCCTTTACTGCGACATCCCACAGTTGCTGCCATCGGTCAATGCTGTTCTGCCGTTCTTCTAATCTTAACTTTTCAGGACTCAGTTGTTGATGTCTTCTATGGTAAATTGTCCGTCTTTCATCTGCTAAGACTAAGGCGGGCACAGTTCCTGAAATGACACTGCTTCCGCCGATATTGTGCGAAATGCGCAAGCAATTCTTATAGCACTGAGACGGTATAAGGGCCCTGCCATTCTCCTCGATTTTTGAGATTTAAGAGCATCACCCCATATGGAGATACCATATGTCAGCACAGAAGTAACAACTGACGATAGTAATATCCTTCTGGTTTGTTTACGACCTCCAATATTAGGCATCAGTCGAGCAAGTTTCTTCCTAACTATTGACGCCTTAGCACTAACGTGTTCCACCTGTTGATTGAAATTCAAACGAGCATCAAGCATTACGCCAAGGTAACAGATGTAAGGTTTTGACGTGATCTCAAGATTTCCTATCTTTAGCTTGATGGTCTCTATTGTTTTTCTACTAGTGATAAGAACAGCTTCACTTTGTTGTTGGGCTAATTGGAGATTCATTGTTCCCATCCACTGATTAATTTTTCTAAATGTAATATCGAATAGACTTACGATGTCATCAATTTGTTTTGAGACAACTACTATGGCAACATCGTCTGCATATGCTACTAGTTTCACACATTCTGGAATCTCTAGTCTCAATAGGCCATCATACATAATATTCCACATCAAAGGGCCTAGAACAGAGCCCTGCGGCACACCTCCTGTTATATTATATTCTTCTGTACCATCGCGTGAATCGTACGTTAGAATTCTGTCTGTAAAGTAGCTTGCGATTATATTGCAGAGGTATGCTGGCACGTTCTTGTCACGGAGTGCATTCATAATGCAATCCCAGTTTGCAGAATTGAAAGCATTTTTTATATCCAATATAGCTACAAGGCAGTACTTTTTCGAACCCCCCTTCCACCTGGTTCCACCAATTGCCTCCTTGGCGGTATTAACTACCAAGTTTATAGCATCGATAGTTGATCGCACTTTGCGAAAACCATACTGATTGTCTGATAGGATTGGGTCAACTATTGCATCTATTCTTTGATGAATTATTCTTTCAAAAATTTTACCCGCTGTATCCAGCATGTATATTGGACGGTAGGATGATGGTTCATCTGGTGGTTTTTTTCCTTTGGGAATAAGCACTAATCTTTGCCTCTAAAAGTGCTTCACCTCTTGCATTAGTCTTCCTACTTCCCCAGTCTACCGCCCATGCGTTAAAGTCACCGGCTATCGCTACGGGGTGGTGTCGATTTGCATCTTCCACAAGACGATCTAAAAAATCGACAAAATCGGGCAAAGAAAGACTAGGTGGAGCGTAACAGCTGTATAAATGAATGTCATCTAATGATGCTGCGACAAATCCAGCGTTGCTATTGCTAACAACATTTTGGAAACAAAATTTTCCACAGAACCAAATAACAGCTTTGGTAGTACTATCCGTTTCCCATGGCCAATCAGTTAGTTGTTTGCAAGGTTCTGATAAGAGGGCAACATCAATTTTCATATCTCTTACCGTCTGCATAAGCAAGTCGTGTGCAGCCTCACAATGATTCATGTTTAGCTGCATTATCTTCATGCTTTTGCGTTTATTATTTTCTCTATGGCCTCCCTATATACAGGACATCTGTGAGTGCCGGCATGATGTGCTACATTTTCAGAGTTTCCATTTTCAGCGCACAGTGCACATTTTGCTGCATTTACACAGTTGGCTATTTTGTGACCTTCTTATCCACATCTAATGCATAGATTGGTCCGATTCACTTCGCTCTTGCACTGTGATCCATAATGTCCGAATAGCCAGCATTTAAAGCATCGAATTGGTTTCTTGATGATTTTAATTCGACAGTTGACCCATCCAATTTGTATTTTGCTACTTGCTTTGAGCAGATCGTGTACAACTGCCGCTGGTAGAGCTACAGTAGCAATATGGGTACCTCTATATGCCTTACGAATCCTAATTGCTTCTGCTGATGTGTTGCAGGCTCCTCCGGTTGCTTTTTGTAGTGCTATCTGGATATCAATTTTTGAGGTTTCATCATCAATATCTCTTATTTCTATAGTTTCTTGGTGCCCTTTATAAATAACTTCGACCTCATTCTTTAACACACCTGCAATAATCTGTTGTAGCCCTTGACCTTTGTCCGCACTTTTCTTAGAGATAGTTATCAACAAGTCTCCATTTCTGGTTTTGTTTATTTTGTCTACTGTCGTATTTACCTGGTCATCAGGGACATCATGTTTGATGCGACGTAATATTTCGGAATAATTTACTTTTTCGGTCGGCCGGATCAATAAGGCATTTGGTTTTGGAAAAATTCTATGATTTTTTATCATTTTATGGTTAGAGTCCTGTTCTGACAGATGTACCCTTGCTTCCTTTTTTTCTGTTTTCTCGGCTGAACTTTATGCCAGTCATTTACCTCGATTTGTTCTTCATTACATATTTCTATGATCGTCTGACGTCTTGGCAAACCATTTTTCTCATTAGCCTGATTATTGCTTATATGTTGTGAATTCCGGTTTGTTGTGGCTTTGCTTGTGTCCTGCCGTACACTTTTTTCTATAGGGGCTGTATCTCAACATTGCACTTCATTTATCATTACTTCCGTATCTTCCGTGGTTCGGCCTTTTTCCTCTAACAATTGGTTGTCTAAATCAATAATTTTTTTCATTACAGCCGCTATGTTGCCTGTTTTTATTTTCACCTCTTTATGTATGTTTGACTTTGATTTGACAATCATGTGCAGTTCATTTATCAGATTCTCAAGGCTCTTCAATGATTCATTCCGTTGTAAAATGACATTTTCCGGAATTATATGTGACAGTTCAGCCATTGGTTCTACTTTACTAGTCATACCGTCGCATGAGCTGGTCTGCGGGTTTTGGGCTATATCTGATAAACCTGGACATAGCGCTGTGTTCAAATGATTTGATTCATCACAAGCATTGTTTGACACTATGTCCACTCTGATGGGGAACATTTTAACAAAAAATTATACCTGCACCCAAAGGCGAGGTTCACTCAGCTCACTAACTTATGAGTGACTTATTAAAAGTGATGGAACTATTATAAATTTTTACGACAAAATAACTAATTTCTGACGTAAGAAAAATTTTGCTTTTGTTTCCCATTTTATGTAAATATGGATATATGCATATGTATATATGTGTATATTCATGTATGTGTACGTATGTGTGTATATGTATGTGCATATATATACATAATAATATTTCTCAGTATTTGCAATTCATTCCCATTTTTCGTAAAGTATCAATACAAGCGCCATAAAAAATGATATTCGCCTAGGTCCGTATATATTGCCTACATCTGGCTCACAGAACTTCATTACAATGTGTTACAAAGCCTTGTGAAGTCAAAAACATTTACAAATATTCTCAAAAAAACGAGTGTTTTTAACACAATATTAGTGATATGGATATATAAATTATTACAAGTAAACTATTTTTGCTTCTTAATTTTATATAAAACCTTTTTTAGATACTTTTCTTTACTCTTTACACTAGTACATAATCCATTCCTTTATAATTTTTCTAAGTAATCTGTAATAACCATCATTAATTAATGTTAGTTAATAGTTTATAAAAAAAAACATGGTCTTTGACTATTCTGTCAAAGAATAGACCTGATGATGGAACGTATCTAGTTCCGAAACGTCGTTATTAATCTTCAAAAAACAAATCGTTTTTTATTATTGGATTCACTGTTCGGAAAAGAAACAATCAATATATATATATATATATATATATATATATATATATATATACGAGTATATATATATATATATATATATATATATACTAGCTGAACCGGTAAACGTTGTTTTGCTAGGTAAGTTATATTCTAAACAATTTCTAGAGAATTAAAAATATTAATACTTTAAGTGTATAAGGATGTGTTGTTTAATTGCTATATACAATGAAGTATTATAAAAACAATAAACCCCATTAGTTTGTCTATATTTTGTCCATACAATCAAACTGGAAGATTTATACACTTTCTATAGGAAACATAGTATAATCCATCCAAGTCTTTTTTGGTCTTTCGACTTATTGATTGCGTTTCAAGTTTTTCACATTTTTTCTGGATTCTGGATTTTGTGTATAATTGTAAATAATACTACTGAGCTCATACAAAATTTACAAATTTTTGCGAGGAGAGATAGAAGATGAATTAAGTATTTCTTCTTTGACCTGCTTTTTGAAAAGTTTCAAGTAACATTCGATGAATTAAAGTAAATTTAAGAAAAAGTATATATGTAGAGCAGGGCAAGCCATAAAGGTCCAATTTGATTTTGAGCAAATATTAATCATATTATAAAAATCAAACCAATTATGTCACAACGTTACTACGTTCAGTAAAACTGTCAGCTACTTCATCATTATAGAAATGTGCTTTTTTGCTGTCTTTCAATAATTTGTTATCTAGAGCTTTTTACCCTATAGACGGGGTAACTTGGAACGGCCAGGTTTCAAACAGGTTTAATGTCATATTTTAATTTTAAAGGTATTTTTTAAAATAATCACATTTTTAACTAATGCTAAAAAACTACCAACGGAAGAAAATACTTTTATTTTGGATTTTCAAAGATTACCGTTTATCTCCCTGGTTATACGTCTTTTTCCTCTAATTTCAAATATTGTTGTTAAACAATGCTTAACTCTACTGATTTTTGACACATCGATGGTAGATTTTTTTAACCCCGAACCTTCATATATTACTATTTATTCTTCGATAAATTCTGGGAAAAGGTTATTCGACAAAATTTAAATAACATAAATAAAAAATAATATAACCTAGAAAATGTTTTATAAATACCAATGAGTATATAATTATACAAATGAGATCTTTCAGAACACCGTGTTTGAGAAAAATATGCCAAAAAGTGCATTTGCAGATTAACATTTCAAAAAAGTTGATATTTTGAGTCTTTAGTAACACTTGCGGCCCGTTTACTAACGTTTTTGTATATAAACAAAGCTACAAACAACACTACTTACTACAATTTAATCATAAATAAATAATATTCACGTAAAACATCCTATTAAACGTAATTGAACATCATCTGTCAAAAACGTTTGACATTTCACGTATTAGCTACCGTCCATTGTTTTATTTCAATTACGCTTCTACAAAAATTTTCAAATTATAAATGTTTAGTTTCTACGTGATTTTGAAATATTATCTCACCTTTTCGACCATGTCTGGATTGGCACGAATTTTTCAAGAATAAGACGGGCCAAATCGGTTTAGCCGTTTTCGAGTTTTACCGAATCATTTGTTCGAGAGCTCCATTTTTATATATAAGATTTATATATATATATATATATATATATATATAAATATATATATATATATATATATATATATATATGATTTAGTAGTTAATTTTGATGTTGAAATATGTGAGTGAGTTCTTGAGGGCGATACATCAAACAAAGAAAAGCCAAAGATTTATAAAATAATCTTTATTTCCAAACGTTTCGACATTCAATTTAATGTCATCATCAGTGGATCTAAAAACAGTATGAAAATTAGTATATCTAGGTAATTATAATATATGTGGATTGGTAAAGGAACTATACAATAAGAGAAAAATTAACAAACAGCAACACTTAACGACAAACCAAATATAAAAGATAGGAAAGGTAGTAGAGATTAGAATTAAATAAATAATTAAAAAATATAGGCAAAAATATGTATATATATATATTGAACTGTAATAACAATTCGAATCATTATTTTGTTTAATAATTACAAAACGCGTTGCTAGTTATATGTAGGTTACGCGGACATCGGAAGTGCTTTCTGTTGGATTTTGTAAATAGGTTGTAAACAATAAATTAGTATATAAGAGTTAGACAAAAGTTAGACAGGCAGTCAAAACCTGGAGTCAAACCTGGAGAGAAGTTTGGAGTCAAGCTTGGAGCCAGACATAGTATTCAGTAAAATGTAGTCTTTGCTGATATGATAACCAAAAGGTTATCAACAAATATTAATTGTAAAAATAGTGAATAATAAAGTATCATTCAAAGAAAGAAGTGTGTTTGCAAATTACTATCAATCGCTGTTCGTCCTAAAGGCCTATCACACTACCAGTGGACTCTGGAGAGTCCACATTCATAACTATTCAACAACTATTCGACTGTTCACCGCTCGGGTCCAGCCTACCATTACAATTCCTGGTCGTACTGGTGATCCAGAACATACCTCCCAATATATCAACCACCAGTCAGGACAATTCATGGTGGCTTAGCGGTTTTTTCCCTCGTAGCGCTGAAGAAATTTCTGACGGAGACATCGAGTTCAAAGCCGCCACAACTTGACAAACCGAACGATCATTCGCAGCACAAACTAAGGGATGGTGGCGCCTACCGAAGTACTTTAGAACGAACGCGAGACTACGACTAACTTGGACATAACTATCTCATCGGATTCAAGTAAGCAAATCTAAATTTAACCATATCTCAAGATGAAACCCATTTTTGAAGAAGCTAGAAAAGGTAAAGATAATAGTATAGAAATAAATAAATTTAGAATTCAATTAGCAATTAGCACTATACCCGAATTCAATGGCAGTTCAGATGACCTTTATAGATTTTTAAGTACTGTAGACTCAATTTTAGATGACGTGGATTTTGAGACCTACAAATTTATATCAAAAATTGTTATTTGTAAATTAAGTGGAACAGCTTTTGATTGCATTAGACGGGCTGATTATCAGTTATGGAATAATATCAAACCTATTCTAATTAAACGTTTTAAAGATAGAAGGTCCATCGCTGAGTTACATCACGAGCTAGCAACAACAACAAGAAAAAATGGGGAATCGATTGAGGAATTTGCAGAGAAACTTGAGAGTTTGCTTACGTTATTAAACAACGAATGCTATTTTACACAAAATGAAATAGCGTATCTATCATATTGTGACTTGGCTTTGGCAGTTTTTGTTAGAGGCCTACCATTGGACTTGAAAATTATAGTTAAAGCAGCCAAACCGGAAAATTTGAAGATGCTATGCACATTGCTGCAAAGGAAGAAAAATATTTAAACATCAGATCTGATAAAAAATACAATCCATTCGTCACTTGCAGATACTGCAAGAAAAGGGGACACCACATTAACCAATGTCGAAAACTTACAAATAGGAAAAGAGATGACAAACTTAGAATCTACAATGGTGGAAATGACGATAGAATGGACTACGAAAGTAATAAGGATCTGAAATATACAACAACATATGATGATACATACAAGACATTCATAACAACTAAAGAAGAGTCCGAAGAGTCCGGAGAATCCGAAGAATCCGAAGAACAAGAAGAATCCGAAGAGTCCGAAGAATCCGAAGAACAAGAAGAATACAAAGCAGAAAGTTTGACTCACAACACCAAAATAGAAGAATTGACGACAATCGCTGCAAATTCATACGAAGAAGAAAAGGATCTATATGAGGCAGAAGATATGGAACAAACCATACGAACAAATTCATACGAAGAAGAAAAGGATCTGAACATATATGTGGCACAAGATATGGAACAAACCCAAGATGAGGTTTACGACATGAAAGAAATATATAATGAACAAGAAGATATAAGAATACTTAATGATGAAGGACCAGAATATATGAAAACTATTCCCATTAAAATAAAGAAGAAAAAGAAAAAGAAAAGAAATATTAAAAGAAGAAAAATTGATGATGAAATTATAGAAGAAAATAATCAAGAAATCAGGGAATATAATATTAATATAATAAGAAAAATACCTTCACAACGGAAATTATCTATAAATGAAAATATAGCCACTATGACAGATATGTTCAACAATAAGAATATGAATTTGAACACTAAGGAGAAATATGCACATTTACAAAGCCAAAGCAGCAGAAAATTGATATCGTCACACACTCATGTAAAAAAGAGAAACATTCCCGATTTTATTATATTCAGAACAGCACCAAAATTGTTTAATTATAAATACCGGAAGAAACTAAAAACTCGCCAGGTGTAAACACAGTCATAACAACGCAAGTCATTTTGTTGGTTGACATAAGCGAATTCTCATATTTCAAAGCAGCATTTGTCCAATTTTGATTACCTAGCAAATTTTTCAAGTATTAACAATACAACGTAAATTTAAATTTTCATTAATTACTATTTATGATTTAAATTATCAAATGCAAGATTCTTTACGCCATTAATATTTTTTGCAGATTTTAAAGACATTTTCATATTACGATTTTTATGCTCTATTGATATAACAGTTTTGAAAAAAAAATATTTGCATCATTTATGGTAAGTTGTTCGAAACATATTTTGTTTTACCGGAATAACATTTTAAATTTCAGTGATGCCTTTACATAATCAGCGACCATCTAAATTGCATTCAACTGCTGATTTTTTTATATGTATGTTATTAAATATTTATTAATATAGAGATAAAAATAAAATTATTATAAGATTTTTTTTCAGAGCACATATATTTGTAAACATATTCTAACAGTAATGACACTTTTGAGGACAAAAGTTTTTAAGGGCCGAAGGAAGAAGAGATGGAACTCATTTTTTTTTAATTTTTTCTTAATTTTTATAGTTTTCCGAGGACGAAAAACTTTTGAAGAGGGAGGTTGAACTGTAATAACAATTCGAATCATTATTTTGTTTAATAATTACAAAACGCGTTGCTAGTTATATGTAGGTTACGCGGACATCGGAAGTGCTTACTGTTGGATTTTGTAAATAGGTTGTAAACAATAAATTAGTATATAAGAGTTAGACAAAAGTTAGACAGGCAGTCAAAACCTGGAGTCAAACCTGGAGAGAAGCTTGGAGTCAAGCTTGGAGCCAGACATAGTATTCAGTAAAATGTAGTCTTTGCTGATATGATAACCAAAAGGTTATCAACAAATATTAATTGTAAAAATAGTGAATAATAAAGTATCATTCAAAGAAAGAAGTGTGTTTGCAAATTACTATCAATCGCTGTTCGTCCTAAAGGCCTATCACACTACCAGTGGACTCTGGAGAGTCCACATTCATAACTATTCAACAACTATTCGACTGTTCACCGCTCGGGTCCAGCCTACCATTACAATTCCTGGTCGTACTGGTGATCCAGAACATACCTCCCAATATATCAACCACCAGTCAGGACAATTCAATATATATATATATATATATATATATATATATATATATATAAACATACAATATATATATAAACTCGTATATATGTAAAGCAAACAAAATATTTATGAAGATGGATAATACATATAAAATACAAGTGGACTTACATTATGTTGGTTGGTTACATATAGAGAGGTGTACACAGCATTAGAGATTGGCACTAACATTTATACAACTAACTTGTCAACACTATGCATTTTTTATAATTTATTGTATGATGTAAACAGAAAAATGATAGTTTTATTGAACAAAAATGTAAGTAGAATTATGTAATTTCTGCCACGACTTCTGTACTTTGCAAGTACCGAGGCATGTATAAACGCCAACACGTGTTTTGAGAGATTTTTAAGGGTCATTCCAGGATTGTTATATATATATTATGTTATATATATATATATATATATATATATTAGAGATGGGTAACTCACTCCGGAGTTATCACACCGGTACAACTCCTCCCTCGGAATGAATCCGAGTGGATTTGTCATATCCGACTTCCCTAAACTGGTACTAAATCTGTTACTGCGTTTTTGATTTGAGAGGGAAGCTGTCGCTTTCTCGTCTCACAGGCAGTTTTATGACCTTTTAGGTATACGTTTTTATTCAGAAAATACAAAAATATTACTTCAAATATACAGAACAATGAAATTGTGTTGAAGTGTGTATAGCTCAAATGTATAATATATTGAATAGTAAGGGGTCATATTTCTATGTAATAATATGCTAATCAAACTAACCGATGTAATATTAATTCTCGAATGGAAATAGCAGAAGAAAAATTAGAAAGCAGAAGAATTATTTGATGAAAATATTTTATGATTAATGTTAAGCTTTTATAACAAAGTCGACTATATTATTTTTATATAAAATTAATCCAAAAACCAATTATTTTCTTATCAAAAGAAAATAATTAAATTGAATTTGATTCTCAAGTTTTGCGTTTTTACTTTGGTCAGCACTGTTAAAATTACGAGTCATTGAGTCGGTCATGTGGTCGACCGAAAAATTTTACAACTCGTCATTTATTTGTGAATCTTTTAATTAAATTTCATTCATAAATATTCATTTAAAAAAATTAAATGGGATTTGACAAATCCTTAGATGCGTAAACAACGCACTATAGAACACATTTGTGTCGAGTATTTCGGTTTCAAAGTTGTCGGAGTCGTGGAGTTGTTAAGCGGATATAACTCCTCCCTAAAGCGGAGTCAAATCTCTAATATATATATATATATATATATATATATATATATATATATATATGGATTAGTCGTAGCAAATTTCTAGAGAATCAAAAATATTAATACTTTAAGTGTATAAGGATGTGTTGTTTAAATGCTATATACAATGAGGCATTATAAAAACCATAAACCCCATTAGTTTGTCTATATTTGTCAATACATTCAAACAGAAAGTTTTATACCCTTTCTATAGAAAACATGGTATAATCCAATACAAGTCTTTTATGGTCTTTCGACTTATTGAATACGTTTCAAATTTTTCAGATTCTTTTGGATTCTGGATTTTGTGTATAATTGTAAATAATACTACTGAGCTTATACGAAATTATTAAATTTCTGCGAGGAGAGATGGAGAATGGATTAAGTATTTCTTCTTTGACCTGCTTTTTGAAAAGTTTCAAGTAACATTCGATGAATTAAAGTAAATTTAATAAAAAGTATATATGTAGAGCAGGGCATGGCGCAAAAGTCCAATTTGACTTTGAGCAAATATTAATTACATTATAAAAATCAAACCAATTATATCACAACAAATAACACATTGCAAACGAACAATTGTCTGGCTACGTTCAGTACAACTACCGGCTTCATCATTGTAGAAATGTGCTTTTTTGCTGTCTTTCAAAAATTGAAAGTATCGGAGTAACTTGGAACGGTTAAGTGGCAAACAGGTTTAATGTCTTATTTTAATTTTAAAGGTATTTTACAAATTAATTACATTTATAACTAATGCTAAAAAACAACCAACAGAAAAAAATACTTTTATTATGGATTTTCAAAGATTACCGTTTATCTCCCGATAGCAGGGTCATGAGAATCAAGGTTATAGCTGGTTATAGCTGGTTATACATCTTTTCCCCCTACTTTCGAATATTGTTGTTAAACAATGGTTAACTTCACATCGGTGGTACGTTTTTAACCTCGGACTTCCATATATTACTATCTATTCTTCGATAAATTCTGGGAAATTATAACTGGAAAAATGCTATTCTACAAAATGTTCCTTGGATCGATCGCAAATTTTTATTCTGAATTTAAATAACATAAATAAAATATAATATAACCTTAAATATAAATATTTTATATGTTAGAAATGTTTTATAAATACCAATGAGTATATATTTATACGAATGAGATCCTTCAGAGCACCATGTTTGAGTAAAATATGATTTCCAAAAAAATGCTACAACGCCAAAAAGTGCATTTTCATATTAACATTTCAAAAAACTTGATATTTTGAGTTTCTAGTAACACTTGCGGCTTGTTTAATATTGTTTTCGTGTATAAATATAACAACAAATAAAACTACTTACTACAATTTAATCATAATTAAATAATATTCACGTAAAACGTTATATTAAACGTAATTGAACATCATCTGTCAAAAACGTTTGACATTTGACGTATTAGTCACAGTCCATTGTTTTATTTAAATTACGCTTCTACAAAAATTTTCAAAAAAATGTAAAGTTTCTACGCCCATATATATATAAATATATATATATATATATATATATAAAATGATGAAAATAAATATAAAATTAAAATAAAATAAATGAAAATGTTTTAACTGAACTCTTCTCATCGAGACATGTTATATGTTTTAAAAACATATAATGTATTATTTATTTATTAAACATATTATATTTATTTTAATTTATTAGTTTTCAAAAGTCGTGCTTTGTAACTTGTATAGTAATTGGTGCATTATATTTTCCGCGTTTTTTGTTCTTTTTTTCAAAATATTTGTATGCACTGAATATGGGTCAAAACAGGACCCAAAACGTTTGACAATAAAACATTTGACTTCAATTAAATAGTTTCAAATAATTGATGAACGCCCAAGAACAACTCTATTTTATATGTATATATATATATATATATATATATATATATATATATATATATATTAGCAAACCGGGCGAACTCCGTTTCACCACCAGATGGTTTCATTTTATGTAACATTTTGTTGGGTGATTAAAAGAAGAAGACAAAAAATGCCTGCTGTTAAAATTGGATAAAAATTTGCACAATACACGCGATTGATAAGATGGTTTCCAATTGAAATGTTAGGAAACGAATAACTTTTTTTTAAATTGTGCGCAATTTCACAGTTAACACAGTGCCTGTTTGTCACATTAAATTAACTGAGCAGAGAACAATGAGTAGCTTTCAAACAAATGAGTAGCAGTCAATCAAAAAATATCAGTTTGTATTACATGCTAAGTATCAGAGATGACGCTGTATGTGAAAAAAGAAAAAGTGTTTTCCGCTTTCTGTTGAAATCTTTCTTCAATTTTCTTTGCTATAAACCTCAATGAGTCCGAGACCTTTCCAACGAATGCAAAATCGTCGAAATCGGTTCGTGCGTTCTGGAATTATATTGTCAGGAAGGCAAACCCGACTTATTTTTATATAATAGATAATAATAATAATAATAATAAATGGTGGTCAGCCCGAAGGCAGGTCCATGGTGTGAGAGCCACCATAACAAATGATTTCCTTGCCCTTCATCCCTCCCTTTATTTCATATATTTTCCTTTCCAAACTTTTGTTTCCATGCTTCTTGATCATGCGCTTCGTCTTTCAGTTCCCTGTATTTTCTCTTCTCGCGTAAGTCGTCAATCGTTTGCATTCTTCTTCTTCCCATTCTTTTTGTTCCTTCTATTTTACCCTCGACGGCGTCGTGTAGGAGGCACTCTTTTTGCAAAAGAGCTCCGATCCAGTTTCCTTTCCTTCTTAGAATTGTGATCAGTAGAGTCTTTTCTTCGCCCACTCTTCTCAGGATTTCTTCATTTGTTACTTTGTCTGTCCACTTTATAATATTTATATTATATATATATATATATATATATATATATATATACTAGATGACCCGACAGACGTTGTCCTGTACCCACATCTACGTTTTTTCAATAACCTATACTAATATTTACCATTCAGTTGTTAATAATAATTATTGTTTTTCGAATTACTATTTACACCAATATATGAGTAATGTTAAATGTAGAACTGCTTCAAATGAAATGATGCGTCTCAATTCCCACAGTTAACACTTTAATTATCCCTTTTACAAATATTAAAATATGTTCAATTAAATTGTATATTAAAAATTATACACTGCAAATTTATTTCCAATAGCTCAATTTATTTTAATTCCAAAGGTTATACAATTTTTCAGTCATACCTGCAGATGTGGATGTATAAATAAATGATTTTTTGTTTATTCACGACTAAAACATTGATTTTCCAAATTTATCATACAAAAAATCATCGTCAGCCTTTGTGATTTATGGTCATAGCATAAGCCTTTTAAAATGTATAACAAATTCAGAAAGAATTAATATATAGCATTTGCGGTAAAGGTACAATACCACCTTGGATTTTTCTACCCAAAATAATTGCTTCAATAATGCTGCCTATAATTTTTATAATTTCGTACCATATTTTAAATGGATTTTAGTAATTTACGATCTAAATTACATTTTTTTCACTAATAATTTAGTGTACATTATTACTTAAGTTTATTTAAAGTGAATTAATTCATCAAATCCTGTTCACATGTGCTTTAATCAACCTACGATCAACAAAATTATTGCAGTAAATGGAGAGGACAAAAGCGTGTGTCGGAAATATGCTAATCTTTATCTTAAGTTCTGAAGTGAAAACAATTTGCACTTCGTCACCACCCACCGGAGTAACTGGATAATAACTCTTTTAATTCTGATTTTATCAGAACGTGTAACACTATTTTAAAGGTAATTAAATGAGATACAACTTTCTCTATCATAAATTTTACCGTAACATCTCTTATTTTGAAATGGCAAAGGATTAGAGAACTCGAAAGACACTCTGGTTGGACACTCTATCAATATTTGTGTAACAGAAAAATTATAAAAAGCAATAATTAGTTAGTAAAGACCTTGAAAATTCATCTAATACCTTTATACGTATCTTTTATTCTATCAGAGATATAATAATGAGAAATTGGTTGTGTTTTTAAATAGATTTTTTTTTATGAAATCATGAGCTTTTTGGAAATCGTTTGCACTAAAGTTGTGGAATTTTCTAGAATTCGTCAAGATCTCTTAAACCAAATTAATTCTAGAGGAAATACGATTACCTTTAATTTTGGTGGAAATGGCACTCAAAAACTATTCGCTTTAAATGAAAAAAATATTGTATGCGACTTTTATCTGCATTTTAAAGCTTATTTTTAGTACTATAAAACCCCATTTTCATATCTAGCCTAATATTGTTCCTAGAACACTTTATAGAACACCGATTTATTAAGATTTTGATTGATATATAATTTTGTTCATTACATGATTTTCGTTAAAATGTATATTTTTAGAAATTTTTGCAAAAAACGATGAAAAACGCAAAAAAAAACTAATTTTCAGTAGCCAGTAACTTGCAAAGTAATTTCTTTTTTGAAAAACATTATTAAACATTTGTAGGTAAACTAAATGTTGATAATGATAATATATATTTATTTTTATTATTTACACTACATGTAATAGAAGCGATAAGCGGAGAGTGAGTGAGAATTATTCTATGATAGGTCTGGGTTTTATACCCAAACCTTAACACGTGGACGTCTGCTATTGGTCGTGTTTGCCATTCCTAAGGTGGTCAATTGGATGGTCGCTACACCAGTCCCCTACTGAGACCGGAGGTCGGTATCCTTAATTTCACCCTTCGTCCATACCTTGTCTTGTATTGCAAAGTATCCGGCTATTCAGGATCCTTCAGGACGTAAGCGGGCTTCACTCGAACCGTGGAAACCGTCTCTCTTCGGCCGCTGAAATCTAAAGTGATTGTTTTATTATTTTTACCAAGGACTTTATATGGACCGGTGTACGGCTGTTGCAGAGACCTTCTGATGCGATCGTCTCTTAACATCACAAATTCTGCGCTTCCTAAGTCATTGAAAACAAATGGTGTGTCGTTTCATATTACAAATTGCTTTAATACATATATCCGGTAAACTTATATTTTGTTTGTTTCCCTTGAGAGCATGCAATGATAAAAAGTCATCAAGTAGGGCTTGGATTATTGCTGCATTAGGTATGTAATCCCTGTAAAAATTGCACATACCTAAGAAGCGTCGTATTTCTTTTGCTGTCTTAGGTGTAGGAAATTCTTTTACTGCAGCTACTTTTTCCGGGAGTGGAGTTGAACCTGTTGTCGATATTTTGTGGCCTAGAAAGTTGATAGTTGATTTTCCAAATCTAGATTTTTCCATGTTGATTACAATGCCATTGTTATCTAGCCGTTGCAATATTGTTTTCAAATGTTGTTTATGTTTCTCTGGTGAACATGAGAAAACCAAAATATCATCTATATGGCATACGCAAAAATCTAAACCTTTAAGAACTTGATCCATGAACCTTTGAAACGTACGGGCGACGTTTCTTAGCCCGTATGTCATGAAATTGTACTCTAAAAGTCCAAAGGGTGTTGTGATGGCTGTTTTTGGAATATCTTCTGGTGCCATTGGTATCTGTGTATAAGCTTGAACTAGGTCGATGACAGAGAATATGGTACAACCAAATAGATTATATGAAAAATGTTTGATGTTTTTCACTGGATAGCGATCAGGAAAAGTTCGTGCATTCAAAGCTCTATAGTCACCACATGGACGCCAAGAACCATTTTTCTTGAGCACCATATGCACTGGTGAGCTCCAGGGACTCTCGGAACGTCTCACAACACCAGCGTCTAACAAAGCATCGAACTCGGTTTTTGCTCTTGCATATTGAACAGGACCAAGTCTGCGAGGTCGGCAAGTAACTGGTGATCCTGGTGTAGTTAATATATGATGAAGAGCATTGTGTTTAATTTCTCTTGGTTTTATAATATTTGGAAATTGTTTAATTAAATTGCCATATTTAGATTCGTCAGTGATTTTAGTAATGTTGGTAAGGTTGACATTTCTAATTATGCCAGCAACATATGAGTTTGTATTTTGCGTTCACTAGTCTTTTAAGGCGAATGTCCACTAATAGATTGTAAAAATGAAGAAAATCTGAGCCAATGATAGGATAATTTGTCACATCTGCTATTACAAAGCGCCATCTAAATTTCCTTCTCAAACCCAAATCTAGTTGTATATGTATGTCACCGTAGGTTTTAATAGTGGTTGTATTTGCTGCATGAAATTTGTTGCTTGGTAGTGCCCTCGTAATAATTTTTGTGGTCAAACACACAAATCTGATCTTGTGTCGACTAAAATTTGCAGTTTTGAATTTTTATCGGTAACAAACAGGCGGTGCGACGTCTTGAGGCAATCACTTGCCGCCATTAGCGACTGCCCTTCATGTTTTTTGAATGTTGAAATGAGCAAGGTTTAGTACATTTTAAATCTTTGTTCTGCCAGCGATGGTGATACCCACAAATGTCATATTTTTTCGATTGTCTGTTAAAATATGGACTACTACTTCTTGAACGTCGCTTGGTTTTGTTTTGGGCAAGTAATTTACTTACTTGCTTTCGTAAGTCCTTCACTGATTTTGCGAGTTCTGTAATATTACCATTTGTAGCAGATATTGCATTATTTTCGATTCTTGGTGCTGGTGGTGTGACATTGATAATATCATCAGCTAAATCCGCCACTGCTTCTAAAGACATATCTTTTCTAGAGGCAATGATTGCTTGTATCTGGCTAGGTAGTCGATCACTCCAAGGGAAAAAAGGGAAGTAAAAGGCAATCTGGATCTTGAGTAAGATGTGATTTAGTAAAGTAAGGCAAAAAGTTAAAAAATAATAATCTGTTAAATTGAATTATAGGCTAAGTTTGATGTGTAATCACTGACAGACGCATGCGCAGACTGCATCACTTGTCAGATGCATGTTGACTGTAAATCTTATATTATTTTAATTTTTGGCACATCTCAGCTGCTTTTCGGCAATAACAATGTAGACATTACATTTTCCTTATTTATAATCATGAATTTATTATATTTTAATATTGCCTTAGCCTATAAGTGAATAGAAATGTTTGGCAAATGACTTAAATATTTTCAAGGTCGAACAATAATAATCGGTTTTTTGTAATATTTTCTATTTATTTCTGCAATCTAACTATATTTCTATGAATCAAAAAATCCTAGAAAATTCCCTTAACAAACTTTACGAGGATTTATGAAAATCCAAATAATAGATAAGAGGATTAACCAGTCATGTAAGAAATATACACACATATTTTTATAATTTTTGTGTGTATTGTTTTTAAAGCCGAATACCATTTTTGTAATCATGTATGTAATATATGAAAATTATTGCTTTATAAAATTCAATTTTTGTTTTTAAATTTTGAATTCTTTTGTAACACTCTATGTAACATTGGTGCATTTCTACAGCATTTTATATTCGCATCCATGATCGATGCAAGGGCCATCTATATTGAGAGACGAGAACTAACCCAGACAAATTGACAGATTCGATTATAGATAATAGAAGAGTATATAGATCGCTCTCTCGGCAAATATTTCGTTGCCACCATAGATAAAAGAAAAGTATACAGATCGCTCTCTCAGCCCATATTTCGTTGTCACATTTTTCAGACTAATCTGGCAATTTGCCTGTGTTAGTTGAAGCCCCTCACTACAGAGGGAATTAGTCGCCTGAACGGGTGCATATAAAAAATACTATAGAAATGAACCAAAATTATATGGACCGTTTTAATTTAAAATTTAAAAAAAAAATTTTATGGCATTTATTTTTTACAAATATATTCTACATTATATGATAATACTACATAGTGGTTCTCTTTATAAACAATGCTTATAATTCAATTTAAGGTTATGTTATGGCATGTGTCACTATCCAGAAGACGGTTGCGCTCTGAATATGGATCACTACTGAAACCTAAATAATGAAACATTATAGAGTAAAAATTATGTTACACAGTTGTTGTTATATCATATTGAAGCACAAACCTGGCATGCCTGTTGAGTTCCTTCTGCATATACCAGCAAAGTGTGCGTCGCACACATAACGACTTATTGCAATGGAAAGGAGCTTTCCTAAAACAGCATTTTTAGTTCTGTGCAACCAAATAGCAAACAACTATATAGTGCAGTAAACGGAGAGGAAAAAGGGTATAACCTCTGAATTTTTTTATGTGCCTCGATTTGCATGCAATTTTGAAATTAGGTTCACCTTACCCTCAAGTTCAAAAGTGAAAACAATTTTGGTTTCGCCACCTCCCCCGGGAGGGTTGCGACCCCTTAACAAATAAGACATTGAGCCATTTTACCGCTAGAAAACGTTGTTAATATTATAGGATATAATTAAAAATTATTTTTTTAAACATTTACCTTGCAATAAAATCATTTTCAACCCTATAAAAACCCTAAAACCCTTCAAACAACTTCTAAATTGAAAAAAAAACACTTAAAAATAAATTTCAGTATGATATAATAAGAATTACGTATGAAGTAAATAATATTTAATGTTTTCTATCTTGATTATCAAATTTTTAACCCTTAAAAATAACCCCTTGATGAAAAATTGTTTGAAAAAACTGTTTTGAAATTGAAAGAAAATTAAGAAATTCAAAATGATATGAATTTTATTTCATATTCTCGAAAATAATTACTATATCCACTCTTAAAACTACCTTTGAATATTCGTTTTTTTATAAATACACATAAGCATATGTATATATTATATATATATAGAGTAAAACCTCAACTAACCGGACTAATTGTTGTCGATGGGCATTCGGATAATCAAAAATTCGGATAATCAAATGTATGAAGAATAATGTTGTGTATTTATCAAAAATAACAATTACATACATAGATGTCAAGGAAAATCAATGTTTATTGAGAAATTAATACTTCCGTATGCATGTACGTACATATTTTCTTCGATTACATTACATACATGTATGATACACGTACTAAATTGCAGCATTAATCGTCCAAAAAATCGAATTATAGGTATGTACATACAGATAAATTGGTCGCGGTTGGTAGTCCAGATAATCGCAAACCCGTATAACCGATAATCGAAGTTCTACTGTATATATATAAATATAAGTCAATAGTTTTGGGCATCAAATACTGCTTACTTACTCATTGCTCGAAATATGGACACAATTGCACAATCGTTTTTGGGTCATAACTCCTTTAATTTCGAATCCATCACAATTTGTAATATACCATTTGAAAAGCTAATAGAATAGCTACATTTTTTTCATCATAATTTTTTTTGTAACTCCTCTCATTTTGAAACGGCGAACGGTTAAAGGGCTCGAGAGAGACTATGATTGCGCGGCCGCGCGCTTTTTAAACGATCATAGCTCTGTCAATTTTTGTGTGAAAGAAAAATAATAAAAAAATAATAAACTAGAAAGATTCCTTTGATTTTTATCTATATGCTTTTATACGTATTATTTTTTTGAGATATAATAAAACTAAGTTCGATTTTTAAAAAAATCGACAAAAAAGTTTTTGTAAAATCGTGAGTTTTCTGAAAATAGTTTGTACTAAAGTAGCAAATCTCCTAGAATCCATCAAGATCTATAATAAAGTGAATTTTAGATGGAATGTGAATTACTTTAATTCTGGCGAAAATGGCGCTCAAATTAAACTCACAGCACAGAAGTATAGAAACAAGCTAATCAATCACCCAAATACATTAGCAAACTCATTGTTAACAGAGAACTATCGAAGAAGGTTGAAAAGAAAAACGCAACTGGATTTAAGCCATCAACTCTCCTGAGAAAAAAATGGAAATAACTTAATCATTATTTATAAGAAATTATTTAATAAGTAAATATTGTGAATTTTATATCGAAAAACAACTACTGAGTTGTTTTTTCCAACATGTCAAAGTAGTATACAATGTACCTTTTCGGCGGACTATTGTAAATCCATTAAATTTACTCAATGTCCTATATTGGACAGTTGTAAATAAAAGAGTTAATAAAAAAAAAATTTAACCATAATATTTAAAAGAAAAAAACATCGTATATGCTTCTTATGTGCATGATAGCTCACTTATGTTACACGCAAAATACTCATAACAGCACTCATTTTAAAGCTTATATTGAGCACTATAAAACCCAACTTTACCGAAATGCATAAAATGTAAAACCTCGCCACTAGATGGCTTTAAATACAGCAATTAAATCTTGAACAAAATAAAAAACGACTTTCCTCTTTCACATCTTGCTTAATATTATTCGTAGAACACTTTATGAAACACCGATTTATTAAGATTTTTATTGACATTATTTTGTTCATTAAATGATTTTTGTTCAAATTTATATTTTAGGAGATATTTGCAAAAAAGCGAAGAAAAACGCCAAAAATATATCAATTTTTAGTGGCCAGTAACTTGAAAAGAGTTAGTTTTTTGAAGAACTATAAAATACATTTTTTCTTATAATTAGTTCTTCTATCGATTTCCGATGTTATTGTGAAAAAATGTAATTATACAATTGAGAAGGGGTGTCATCCTTCGGGGGATGGTGGCGGAACCCGAATTGTTTTCACTTTTGAACTTGAGGGTAAGATGGTAAATAATATAGGTATTATTTGCGTTTTAAGAATTAGTATCTTATTTTTTTGCCGAAAGAGTGGATCCTTTTCAAAGCCCCTCTTAATGTTCATATCTTTCTTTTTATTTTGTTTATATGTTCTGACAGTTTATTTATCATCAGTCCTAAGTATTCTATGCTTTCCACTTCTTTTTTTATCCTTGTCTGCATGTACTATGGCAGTATCTTCAGCATATAATATGTATCTTTCCTTTAATTTTGCGTCTTTAAGGTAATTGGTGTATAATAGATATAATAAAGGTTTTAGTACAGAACCTTGTGGGACTCCACAGTTTATGCTACATCTTCCACTTGTGAAATTTCCCACCTTCGTCCTTACCGCCTTTTCCATGAAGAAACCTTTGATGATGCTGTAAGAAAAACCCTCTACACCCAAATCTATTAGTTTATTGAGTAATATGCCATGTTCTACTGTGTCGAAAGCTTTTTGTAAATCATTAAAAATTGCAGCCGTATGCATATTTTCCTCAAGGCGTTGACTGATGGTATTAGTCAGATCTATTAGGGCACCTTGAGTATTTGATGAAGGGAGGAAACCATATTGATGTTTATCTATTTTTTGAATGAGCAAATTTAGTAATCTTTCTTTAATTATTTTTTCACATATTTCCGAAACTGTATAAGTTATTGTGATGGGTCTGTAATTATTAACTTCCCGTAGGGTAAGTTATTGTAATGGGCCGAAAATCGGAATTGAAAATTTTTACATTTCTCGACGTTTTGAAGGTTTCTGAACGTTTTGGCATACCTCAGAAAAAATAGATGTGTGTGTGTGTGTGTGTGTGTGTGTATGTATGTATGGATACAAATTTTCGTCCACGTTTTCGGGCGTACGGATCAGCCGATTTGAATGGTTTAAAAAACATTCGATTCCTATTAATAACGAGAAGAGCTGATTAGTTTTTTGGCAAAGACAGGTCCAGCAGTTACGGAGATAAGGAGCAAAGAGTGCAGAAAATAGAAATCGAGTTTTTGAGAGAACGGAGCATCCGATTTGAATGATCTAAAAAACATTCCATTAGTAATGATTGGGAGAAGGGTTATTAGTTTTGCGCAAAGGCAGGCTCAGCCATTTCGGAGATACAGAGCTAAATGTACAAAAAATGGCAGTTTTTGAGAGAACTAAGCGTCCGATTCAATTGATTCAAAGAACTTTCTGCTTGTCTTAACAAAATAATTGATTTTGGAAAAAAAAAATTTGTACCATTTTTTTTTTTTTTTTAATTTTTTGTATATCGAAAATAATTCAGATTTTATTTTTAATTCTGACTATAGTTCTAATATACTTTAAACAAATAATTTCAACTCTGCAATTCAGTTTATATAATTATTATAAATATTAGACAATAATACAGTATTTATAATAATCTATTTGAAAACATTCAATATTCCTCGAACGTTTCGTTACGGTACGGGAAGTTCCCGCAATTTGCCTTAAGGCACGATGCCACCCACCCCACTAGTTTGGATCTGTTTTGTTCCCTGTTTTAAAAATTGGTTTTATAGTAGCTGTTTTGAGGCACGATGGAAAGGTACTCCTTTCTATGCAACTATTGATTAAAAATGTGAGTAGAGGAGCTATTTGATTTATTATTTTTTTTAATAATTCTTGCTGATATTTTATCTTTCCCAGGTGCGGCGCTGTTTTTCAGGTTTTCCACAATGTTTATTATTTCTTTTTCTTTTGTTAACTCAAAATTTTGATTTTTGTTTTCAGGTCTATTTATTGATGATTTGTAATTGCATTGATCCAGTTTTTCTTGTAGTTTTGTTCCTATTTCAGCAAAATGCTTATTGAGATACTCCGCAGTGTTTTCTTTTTCCGTGAAAAATATGTTTTTATCTTGATGTTTAATCTTTTTAATGTTGTCTTTATATTCATTTTTATTATTTCACTCTCCTAGTGATTTGTTTATGAGCACCCAGATTTTCCGAGGATTATTTTCACATTTTTGTGTTTCTTCTAGATAGTACTGCCTTTTTGCTTTGTAGATCATATTTTTTATATTTTTTTATATTATTATATTTTATTTTTATTATTTTATATTTGTTTACTTCATTCGGTTTGCATTTCTTCATATCAATGTAAAATGGTCTGGACCTGTTTCCGTACAGAATTAGCCCCAACCTAGTATTTAAATAATTTTAATGCCATTCTATAGATATTTTCGAGAAAATTCGAAATACCAAATTTCAAATCCGTAGCTCATCATTTGGCCGAGATATCAGTGAAAACATGTGAAAGTGGCCCCTTTTTTCAAACTCACTTTATGTCGGAAATATGAGAGATATCAAAAAACTGTTAACTTCATTCTATTTATACTGAACTTGTCTATGTTGTTCATAACAAATAATGTGAAAAAAATATTTGTTAGTGCGTGAAAAGGTGAAAATGATTTTTCATTTTTCATTTTCTACCAGTGCGGCTCTTTGGGCTACTTTTATATTAGCATCATTCGAAGGCCTGTACATTTTTCTTCTGTTATTTAAAAATTCATTCAAATGTAAGTGGAACTTTGGGTGAAAAGTTGGAAAAACTTAAACTAGTACGCGCGCTGCCGGTACAAGAACACCTATATAAAGTCGCTTTGCATGAGCGACGAGCAAGCATAAGACTCGTCGTTAACGCGCGTTTCGACAAAATTATGTATATAAGTATGGAAATATTTATTAAAAACCAAAATTTATTTATATCTTGTGTATAAGTATATTCATCAGTCATAATAAAAAATACAACGCGCCGAATAAAAACAATAATTATTATTAACTTCCCGTAGGGTAAGTTATTGTAATGGGCCGAAAATCGGAATTGAAAAATTTTACATTTCTCGACGTTTTGAAGGTTTCTGAACATTTTGGCATACCTCAGAAAAAATGGATGTGTGTGTGTGTGTATGTATGTATGGATACAAATTTCCAGTCACGTTTTCGGGCGCACGGATCAACCGATTTGAATGGTTCAAAAAACATTCGATTCCTATCGATAGGGAAAAGAGCTGATTAGTTTTTGGCAAAGGCAGGTCCAGCCGTTTCGAGAATACGGAGCAAAGAGTGCAGAAAATAGAAATCGACTTTTTGAGAGAACGGAGTATCCGATTTGAATGATCTAAAAAACATTCAATTAGTAATAATTGGGAGAACCGTTTATTAGTTTTTGGCAAAGGCAGGCCCAGCCATTTCGAAGATACGGAGCTAAATATGTAAAAAATGGCAGTTTTTGAGAGAACTAAGCGTCCGATTTGAATGATTCAAAGAACTTTCTGCTTGTCTTAACAAAATAATCGATTCTGAAAAAAAAAATTTTTTTCAATTTTTTTTTTAATTTTTAATTCCCGTAGGGTAAGTTATTGTAATGGGCCGAAAATCGGAATTGAAAATTTTTACATTTCTCGACGTTTTGAAGGTTTCTGAACATTTTGGCATACCTCAGAAAAAATGGATGTGGTGTGTGTGTGTGTGTATGTGTGTGTGTGTGTATGTATGTGTGGATACAATTTTCCAGTCACGTTTTAGGCGCACGGATCAACCGATTTGAATGGTTCAAAAAACATTCGATTCCTATTGATAGGGAAAAGAGCTGATTAGTTTTTGGCAAAGGCAGGTCCAGCCGTTTCGGAGATACGGAGCAAAGAGTGCGGAA